>NW_010358420.1:176637-235815 GCF_000414095.1 Morus notabilis | reverse complement strand
GGAGGTTATAATTTGGGACTTGTCTTAAAAAAATAGCATATTTCAAAGTTATTATAGAGTTAAATTCGAGACATATTATAACTCACAGAGCACAATATATATATTTTAAAATTTGAAAATATGTTGACATAAGTGACGTACACCACAACACAAACCGCTTTTCACCATGCTTTTAAAAAATGGTAACTATAGAACGTCTATCAATAAACTGACACTGTTTCCAACGAAATCTTTTATTGACCAATGTTGAAAGTGAAAAAATAAAATGCTATGTAATACATTTCCACTGCCTCTAAGAGCAGTATATCTCTAATATAATGTTATAATTGATATGTCAATTATAAATTTAACATTTGAGTGTAAAAAGCACTTTACAATTTAATGTTATTTGTTGTGCTAAATTTCTCATATACCATACTCTGCAGTAAATTTCTCACCAAGTGTAGCATATGAAAAATTTGACATATTAGTTGAAATGTTTATTTTTTTATATAATCATTGTAAATCTTATATTTTCTAAAAATTTTAAACATAAAAGTTTACTTTTACAACTTTAAAAGCTTAATAATTATGAGAAAATATAGATTTAACATTTCAAATAACATTATGTATTGTATAAAAAATGAAAATAACATACTATATTATACTTTTTGATGATAAATATACAATTGACATTAATATTTGTATTGGAGATGGTCTAACATCTTGCAACCATCTAATCTCTCATGCATCAATCCAAGAACAAAAACAAACATAAAAAAGAATAAGCAGAATATAACAAATGGAAAAGTTTTAAAAACACTTAAAAATCTGTTGTTGCTCAAAACTAACTCAAAACACAGACCCTTTTTTTTTTCTCAACTAGAATTAGAAAATTTGAGTTGAAAAATAAATTTATGTGAGAGAAAATACTGTAATAAAAAATTTAAGTTGTGAAAAGAATAGGACCTTAACATCACAAGTTGTTAAAAGTTCATCTCACAAACTCAAAAGAGGCATCACAAGTTCGTAAAAAATAAAAATAAAAAAAAAAGATAAAATCTATCGGAATAGGAATTGCCGTCACCATCCAAATATAATAAGCCAGCAAGTTTGCTTGCACGCCTCCTATAATTGGTAATTGAGTGGGAGTCTTGGTTTCTTGATATACATTATGAGCTTGAAGTACTGTACGTGAAAGGACTTTGAAAATGCTTCAAAAGATAATTTTGTCAAAGACGTCCATAATTAAACGTCGATCAACGTCTATCGGTGGCCGGTATCAAGAAAGCATTAAGAAAGACGCTACTTGCACAAGCCATGTCTAAACTGCAAGCCTGGAACGTTGTCTCACAAGCTAGCAAGTGACGTCTACCATACCGCAGTGGTTAAAAAGTCACATCACCCAAGATATTTTAATCGAGGTAGTATGATATAATGATCGAGGGACATGAAAGTGGATAGAAAAAAAAAAGGGAAAGAAAGAGGACATGTGAATAAGTCCTTGAAAACTAGAGATATTATCATAGAGAGCCGCATATGAATTAAGTTGAACTTTAAGGTTAAGTGTTATTTCTATTTGGTACTCGAAGTATAAACCTTACTTTAAAGTTTTCAAAAGTTTAAACGTTACAAATCACATTCTGATATATTCAAAAAAGACACATATTTGATCCTTCTATCACGAAACCACTAAAAAAAACTCAATAAAATCAACCGCGCACAACTCTCAAATGCCTAGTTTTTTATGACGTTCGCATGTGATCTATTTCGTATTTCTTTCAATATGCTTTGTTGATGAAGGTTTTAGACAAATTACACCCATCAAACATATTTAAACATAACATGCATCAATATTAGGCAACGAGCTTATTTTGGTTTAGAATACATTTAGACATGACTTCCCTAACGTAGCCTTCATTAACCTTGATTCATTTGAATTTGAACGATTTTGTCACAGAAATGCCAAACATAACAGTTTCTGATCAATAAATTAAGGTGCAATAATTTGTATCATTTTAAAGTTCCAAACATAAAATGAGACAAGGTATACATATAAATATATATTTATCTATATGCGCTTAGTTTGGGATCAAAGGTCAAATTAACCCTAAAGGTCAAATTAACATCCTATTTGTACTCGTCCACCACGCCTTTTGGCTTGAGGATTAGGGTAATGCTTGTTGTGTCATCATTTGTCACATTATGTTAGGTCAACTTATTTTATGTCTCATTTTAATTTCTCGTTGAATTTTTATTTAGTGGTTGTAATTGCACGTTGACTTGTTAAGACGACAATGATCACGATGTCTTCCAAGTACAACCGAATTAATAACGATATAAAGAATCAACAAGCTTCAATAACTAATTACGTTACAAAAGTACTGCTAAATTTTAAAATACGATCAATAATGCAAATCAAATCACACGTACATATAATAATAAGATGTCTCCAAATGATTAATATTACAAAACAAATGACAGATACTTTTTTAATATGGCATAATTTAATGTGGAGAGAAACTTTATATACGCAAATATTTCTTAAATAATTGCATCTCCTAAACAAAATAACCTATAGGAATGTAGAATGCAGACAATTGTTTCGGCTAGATTAATAATATATGAATCTTTTCAGAAAGCACTCAAGTAAATAGAAATTACTAGATGTAATGGTCTCTCAAAATGGATATATATATATATATATATATACACACACACACACACACACACACAAACACACACACACAAGTAAAATAGATCGTGACAAGCACTTACCATCCACATTCCATCGCTTGGTTACTTGCGAGTGTGAAACGAAATTACAGCCTCACAAAATATCAAGTTGCAATTTCCATCTCACACCATATATCATGTGTGTCTGCGTTATATATTTTTTAATTAAAAAAAATCTTGACGAGAAAGAGGAATCACTATTGTCAAGTTGAGCACATTCTCAATTAGATTAGCACGCGCAAAAAAAAAAAAAAAAAGTCATATATACTAAAATCCCCACTTTGAATACATCTATACATCAACATAACTGCAAATTGGGTTTACTGGGTGACCATGAAGAACTATAGAAGTGAATTTGTCAGCAACTTGATTACCTTATATATTGAAAATATGAGAAACGAGCCTTTTAAATACCATCCGACCAATTAACTTGAAAATGCCAAGGAACCTCACTAGTATAAAATTATTAATACACTGATAAATTGGTTGTCTTTCATTTTTTCAACTGTTGGACAATAATAACCAGTATCATTTTTCAAAAATAGGCAACGATGTTAATTTAAGACGGCTAAGTAATTCTTATCACTAAGGAAATGAATTATGTCTTCCTTGAGTGAAAGTAAATCCGTTGAAGCAACAACTTGGGAATTTGAGATTGCATCCTCAAGAAGCAAACGGACTAACTCCTGTTTGGGCTGCTCAATGCCAACCAGCTGAGACCCTTGCAGCAAAGACGCATCATTTCGACGTAAATCGTTTACCGCGGAAGAGCTGGAGCCTCTCTCCATGACATTTGGTATGTTGCAATACCTTTCATGCCTTTGAGAAATGTTGATTACCCTGGCTTTGATAGTTTGCAACTCGGAAGCAACTCGTCGACAGGCTTTCAGGTTTGTTAGACATGTGTTTTAGAGTGCTGCCACGTTATAGAAGTGGTTAGACATTCAGCCACGTTGTTGAAGTTTATTTATTTATTTATATTTGAATGATTCAAAGTAGTCTACCTAATTTTTAGGAAGTTGCTGATTTTCAGTTATGCACGTTTGTAACCATGGCACAAGTTAAGGGCCATGACTTTAGTTAGTTGTTCATCAAGTTATAAATTGTAATGTTTCTGCAGTTAATGAATTGATTTAGTCCTTTGCTTCAAAATACGTCTCTCAATCTCCATTTGTTTTTCTAAATAACAACAATTGGTATCAGAGCTCTCTTCTTAAGAGATTTGTGTGTGAGTTTGACGTGTCATGAAAGCCGAAGCCAGTTTCTCATCCATTGTGCCGCCGGTGTTCGATGGAGACAACTACTAGATTTGGGCAATACGCATGGAGACATACTTGGATGCTTTGGATCTTTAGGAAGCAGTGGAAGAAGACTATGAAATCCCTGTACTTCTAAACAATCCCACCATGGCATAGATCAAAGCGCAGAAGGAGAAGAAGACGAAGAAATCAAAGGCAAAGGCCTGCTTGTTTGCTGCAGTCGCATCCACCATCTTCACTCGTATCATGTCTCTGAAGTTAGCAAAGGAGATATGGGATTATCTCAAGACCAAATACAAAGGAGATGAAAGGATCCGTGGGATGCAAGTGCTGAACTTGGTACATGATTTTGAGTTGCAGAAGATGAAGAAGACTGAATCCATCAAAGACTATTCTGACAGGTTGCTTAACATTGCAAGCCGAGTCAGACTACTCGGTTCGTCTCTGCCAGAATCAAGGATTATTGAAAAAATCCTTGTAACGAAAAATTTGAGGCGACAATTACATCCTTAGAAAACACTAAGGATATGTCAAAGATCACTCTGGCATAACTGTTGAATGCTTTATAAGCACAGGAGCAAAGAAGAGCTACGAGACAGGAAGGTGATGTTGAGGGTGCCTTACCTGCAAAACATCATGGAGCTGATAAAAACAAGAAGAAAAAGAAGAAAGGACAAGAGGGAAATTCGGTTTCTCCTGCTTCGAGTAGCAACGACAGCAAACATGGAAGTTTCAAGGGTAAATACCCTCCTTGCCATCACTGTGGGAAGAAAGGTCACCCTCCATTCAAATGTTAGAGGAGACCTGAAGCCAAATGTTCCAAATGCAACCAGATGGGGCATGAAGCTGCTATCTGTAAAAATAAAAATCAACAACACCGTGAAGAGGCACAGATTGCTGATCAAGAGGAGGAGGACCAACTGTTCGTGGCTACATGTTTTTCTGGCATCGAATCAAGTGAGAGTTGGCTCATTGACAGTGGTTGTACTAACCACATGACACACGACAAGGATCTGTTCAGGGAACTATCAAGCACAAACACGTCGAAGGTTCGAATTGGAAATGGTGAGTACATAACTGTGAAAGGAAAGGGAACAGTTGTAATTTTGAGCTGCACAGGTACAATCATTTCTGATGTGTTGTATGTCCCTGAAAGTGATCGAAACTTGTTAAGTGTTGGACAACTAATTGAAAAAGGTTATAAAGTTGTGTTTGAAGATAAAAGTTGCTTGATTAAAGATGCAGTTGGCCAAGATATTTTCAAAGTGAAAATGAAAGGGAAAAATTTTGTTCTAAATCCATTGGAGGAGGAGGAAACTGCTTTCCCAGTCAAAGAAAGTATCACAGAAATATGGCACAAGAGGCTCGGGTACTATCATCATCAGGGGCTGTTGCAGATGAAAACCAAGATGATGGCAAATGATCTTCCAGAACTCGATGATCGCATTCTAAACTGCAAAGCATGTCAGTTTGGAAAGCAAAGCAGGAAACCATTTTCCAAGGTAGCATGGAGAGCATAAAAGAAGCTGCAGTTGATTCACACAAACATTGCAGGCCCACAAAGAACGCCTTCCTTGAAAACCAAGATGATAGCAAATGATCTTCCAGAACTCGATGATCGCATTCTAAACTGCAAAGCATGTCAGTTTGGAAAGCAAAGCAGGAAACCATTTCCCAAGGTAGCATGTAGAGCATAAAAAAAGCTATAGTTGATTCACATAGACATTGCAGGCCCACAACGAACGCCTTCCTTGAAAGGTAGTCTCTATTATGCTGCATTCATTGATGATTTCACCCGTATGTGTTGGATTTTCTTTTTAAAGCACAAGTCAAAGGTGGCTCAAGTCTTCTGGAACTTTAAAGCCAGAGTTGAGAATGAGAGTGGTTGTAGAATTCAAACTCTTAGATTAGACAGGCAAGGAGTACACCTCTGAATCATTTAACTGATTTTGTGAGGAGGAAGGCATCCAACATCAATTAACCGCTCCATACACTCCGCAACAAAATGGAGTAAGTGAGAGACGGAACAGATTCATATTAGAGATGACACGATGTATGCTACATGAGAAGAACCTACCAAAGCAGTTATGGGCCGAAGTAGCAAACACTGATGTTTCTGTTTTTTTTTTTTTTTTTTTTTTTTTTTTTTTTTTAGCAAAACTGGCTTCTCACAAGAGGAGTGAGCGATCAAACACCCTTTGAGGCATGGTATGGTTATAAACCATCTCTGAATTTTCTTAAAACATTTGGATGCTTGTGCTTCACTCGTGTTCCACAGATCAAGAGAGATAAACTAGATAAAAGAGCACTTCTAGGCATCTTCATTGGCTACAGCTCGGTTACAAAAGCCTATAAAGTTTTCCAGCCATAAACTGGAAAAATTATTATAAGCAGGGATGTGCACTTTATGGAAGATGAAGAGTGGAATTGGGATGATGCAAAGAAGATGGATCCAACCTCAAAAGAGCCAAAGCTCAAGTTTCCTATTTTGGACACAGCAGAACAAAGCATGGGAGACTGGCAGAATGACATGGTGGATGACATTCCTGTCAGGGGCACAAGACTACTTTCTGATGTTTATCAATGATATAACATTGATGTGTGTGAACCTGCAGATTATGAAGAAGCCAAGATGGATCAGAAGTGGAGAGTTGCAATGGAGGAGGAGTTGTACATGATCAAAAGAAATTAGACATGGAAGCTCGTTGACAGACCACAAGACAAGAAAATCATTGGTGTCAAATGGGTGTTCAGAACCAAGCTTAATGCAGATGGCTCAATTAACAAACACAAAGCAAGACTTGTAGTGAAAGGGTATGCTCAGATTTTTGGAGTGGACTACTCAGATACGTTTGCACCAGTGGCTCGATTGGACACCATCAGGATGTTACTTGCTGTAGCTGCTCAAAAGAATTGGAGAGTGTATCAACTCGATGTCAAATCAGCCTTCTTAAAAGGTTACTTGCAAGAAGAAATCTATGTTGAGCAGCCCGAGGGCTTTGTGAAGGAAGGAGAAGAAGACAAGGTTTATTTTCTCAAGAAGGCTCTTTATGGTCTGAAACAAGCTCCAAGAGCTTGGTACAGCAGAATTGATGAACATTTGTTGAGCTTGGAATTTGCTAAAAGCTTATCTGAATCAACATTGTATGTCAAGCACAATGGAGCTAACGTTCTTATTATCTCACTGTATGTGGATGATATGCTCGTGACAGGAAACAACACAAGGCATGTGGAGAAGTTTACGCAAGAGATGATGGTGGTCTTTGAAATGATAGATCTCGGTTTGATGACTTTCTTTCTTGGAATGGAAATCAAACAGGATGAACATGAAGTCTTTATTTGTCAGAAGAAATATGCCAAAGAGATCCTAAAGAAGTTCAAACTCGAAGATTGTAAAGAAATGAACACACCTATGAACCAGAAGGAAAACCTCAGTAAAGAAGATGGAACTGACAAGATTGATCAAGCATATTTCAAAAGCACGATTGGTTGCTTGATGTATCTTACGGCAACTCAGCCTGACATCTTAAGTGCTATAAGCATTTTGTCTCGGTTCATGCATTGTGCAAGTGAAATGCATCTCAAGGCTGCAAAGAGAGTGATTAGATATGTCAAAGGCACTTGTAATTTTGGCATCAAATTCATGAGAAGCAAAGAGTTCAAGCTGGCTGGTTTTTCAGATAGTGATTGGGGAGGTTCCATTGATGATATGAGGAGCACTTCAGGCTACTATTTTACACGTGGTTCTGGTGTTTTCTCTTGGAGCTCGAAAAAACAAGAAATTGTAGCTCAATCTACAGCTGAAGCAGAGTTTATTGCAGCCACAGCTGTGGTGAATCAAGCTATGTGGCTAAGAATGATTTTAATTGATCTTAACATGGAGTAGAAGGAAAGCATGGAGATTCTTGTTGACAACCAAGCTGCTATTGTTATCTCTCATAATCCCGTATTTCACGGGAAAACTAAGCATTTTAACATCAAGTCATTCTTTTTGAGGAAGTACAAAAAGATGGAGCTGTGGTTCTTCTCTACTGCAAAACAGAAGATCAGGTTGCAGATATTTTCACAAAACTACTGCCGGTTAACAAGTTTGAGATTTTCATAAAGACACTTAGAATGTGCAGCATCTAAACAAGGAAGAGGGTTAGACATGTGTTTTAGAGTGTTGCTACGTCGCAGAAGTTGTTAGACATTCAGCCACGTTGTTGAAGTTTTTATTTATTTATTTTTAAATGATTCAAAGTAGTCTACCTAGTTTTTAGGAAGTTGCTGATTTTCAGTTATGCATGTTTGTAACCATGGCATAAATTAAGGCCATGACTTTAGTTAGTTGTTGTTCATCAAGTTATAAATTGTAATGTTTCTGCAGTTAATGAATTAATTCAGTCCTTTGCTTCAAAATACGTCTCTCAATCTCCATTTGTTTTCCTAAATAACAACAAGGTTCTTGATGGTGCGAGCCACTTGACAAAAAGGACCATAAAAGCCACCGCGTGGAGGATGCTCGAAGCGGTAGACGAAATCGTCAAGGATGTCTTCTATGTCGTAATTGACTTATCTCACTTGTTTAGCCCATTCTTTGATTTCCGGTTCTTCATCTTCAACAACATCAGCCTTTTGCAGAAAGGCTTTCATACTTCGGAGCTCATCTTTGACAGAAGCAATTTCTTCACGAAATCCAGTTAAGAGTTTTGCCTCTTTCCTGAGCAAGGACGTAAGCTTTTCTACTAGAAAACTCACAGCACACTCTGCCATATATTTTCCCCTTTGGTTTAGGTTTTTCTAGTGGTATAGCTGATACATTTAATTTTATATGTCAATTATTTACATTTTCAACTTAATTTTATGATATAATATCAGTAGGTTTTTCTAGTGGTATAGCTGGTACATTTAATTTTATGTGTCCCATTTTATTTCTGCACATTTAATTTTTTGTGCCCCTTTTTTTTTTTCCAAAAAAAAAAAAAAAAAAAAAAAAAAAAAAAAAAAAAAGATAAAAGTTTTTATTGAAAAAAAAGGAAACTAAATGAAGCAAGACAATTGAAGAATGCAGTGATATCTCTGCACTTATTGCCGTGATTTAAGGAAAAGAAAAAAAAAGTGTAAGAAATTGTTTCTCCATCAAAAAAGTTACCATTGCTGTGCTCCATAGAAGCACCATCTTGGAGCATGAATGGCAAGGAATATATTTATATTTAGATGAATTTTTAATGGTACGTTTTTATTGATAGTCACTTATTAAATATAATAATTTAATAATATAACAATATGAGAATTTAATTTTATTAATTATAATAAATTAGAAAACAATAATATTAGAATCTCAACATATGTTTATTTCCTGTTGTTCATCTTTAAATACTTTATTCAACAAATATTAGGATTAGTTAATTTCTATACTTAACAAAATCGTCAATCCTCTTGAGAGCGATATTTTTTTTAATCATGTTTTCACTTGTACGATTTTATGCACTTGCAAAATCCGCATCAATATCTATTTGTCTTTTGCCTCTGAAGCTAAAATAACCAACTCTTATAACATGTTTGTTTCACGTCTTAAATTTAGAACTAGAGTCTTAAATTTAGAACTAGAGTTGTGTATGTGAAAAAAAAAATTTATTATAATAAAAAATAATTAAATTTAAATTTTTATAAAAAAATATTATAGTAATAAAACTTGAGTCGTGATTTGAGTTATGAAAAAAAACAAGATCGTAGGATTTTGGGAAAGTAGTTGCTAATCCAGTTAAATCAATCATTTTTTCTCATTCAAAGATGTTTTATTAATCTCTCTCTCTGTTCACTTTTTTTTTTCTATATAATGTTTTTTTAGGGCTTCACATAGAAGGTTTTTCCTTGAAACTTCCTATTGTTACGGAAATGGAAAAATGGCTATCATTTATTATTATCACTTCTCAAAGCGAGCATTTTTCCAAGTAGCTTCTCTGTATAGTTGGTTATGTTGAAATATTGGTCGGTGGTAGGTCTGACAATCACCTTGATTGTAGGCTTGACAATCTCCCTTAATTTTACTTGATTGATTGACAATTTGATCTCAATCTTGGGGAATTAGCCATATTTATACCTATATAGAAATTCTTTGTAAATTATTAGAGAATAACTAAATAATTAAAATTCTTGATCTGTCCTGTCGACATAGATAAATTGTCGAACCACATGAAATTCTCTTGTTTTTTCTTTTCTTCTGCTTTTGTTCTTTGTTTTCAACTTGTTATACATTAATATTTTGATTTTAGATAAAAGAGAGGGAGAAACCAACATTAGAAACATCAATATTTTGATTTTAGATAAAAGAGAGGGGAGAAACCAACATCAGAAAATCTAACACATTCTAATTATGTTGACGCATACTAATATAACCGTTCCCTAATAACTCTCACGCTCTAATATTGTTCATTAATGAGAAGAATAATTACAAAGATGAGTTTAAGAACAAAGGAAACAAACAGTAGGGCGAACAAACCACTAAAGCTAAAACAATAAAACCTACTAAGGATGGTGAAATCACAAGAAAACTTGCTACTTGTGTTCCGAATGTTCCCAGAAGATTGTGATAGCTCTAAAAAATAGAGTTACTTTACTTCTAATTTTGTGGAAAAAAACCGGCTTAATTCTCGTGATTTTAATTTATTTTAGTTTGTTTTAATGTATTTTGTTTTATTTTGGTTTTATTAGATTTTTATTTTTTTGTGTGATTTTATTTTTATTTTTATGTAATTTTATTTTAATTTGTATAAATAAACATTTATATAATATAATATATATATGTGTTTTTGTGTGTGTACATATATAACAATATACTATATTATAAATAAATAATATATATTATGTTATATTAGGTTTTTATATAATATAAATATAATAATTTCTATTTTATTTTTATTTTATTTTCAACTTGAATCACATCCATTGGATCAAAGCACTTGGACGGTCAGGATTAGAGAGTGCATTACACTCTTTGGGGGAAGAGAGCGAGCAAACAAGGAAACATCATCGAGCCTCACATGTTGGAAAGCATCTTTCTTGTGTTTATTCCCATGAGAACCAGTTTATATGAGCTTGCTTTCTCCTACAAATCTAGTTGCGCCACGTGTCATGCGTAGTAATTTTATGGTCCGAATCAATTTGAAATGTTTGTTGATTTATGATGGCCAATAGAAATAAGGTTTCACGTAGTCCTTACCGCATCGATTAAATCCAAATTATTGGATTCTTAGGTTGATTTCGGAGGAAGAAAAAGAAGAATGCAACTTGCAAAACTCCGTAACTCTACAATATCCATGCATTGGACTCATCTGTATTCCAAGGCCTATAAATAGGTTGCTTCCCTAACTCTTCAAATCATCCCTTGATTCTTAGAGCTCAAAAAAAAAAGAAAAAAAGAAAAAAAGAAAAAAAGAAAAAAACTTAATTTTAGTAATTCTTAGTTTAAATTTCAAAGTTTGCATTTTTTAGTTTTTAAGTTTGAATTCTAGAGGAGGAGTTCCGAGTCTGCAGAGATATCGAAGTAGATCAGAAATTGTATCTGCCACTAGTATTTGTACTAAAACTCTGCTTTTATTATTGTTGTTATGAAAATGTTATTTGAATTTTTTGTACTGTGTTAGTTTAATTATAATTGTGTTTTAAATTTATTTTTTGTTGTGATAATGACGTAATCATATTATGCGGATTTAATTTGTGTAAACGTCATTGTGATTGTCATACTTGTGTCGACGTATTTATTTTTGGACATAATGCTTTAGAAATTTTTGATCAACTTTTTAAATGAACTGATGATCAAAATGAAACCGAAAGGAGATTTTTGTGACATAGTTCAGAAATAAATACCGTAAATTCTAGGATAGTATAGAGATATATCTATATGTTTTTATGTGGTCATTTTTGAATCCTTAATCTTATTGAACATACTTGTAATTTAATTCACATAGAAATACAGTGTGTTTTAATGAAAATGTATATTTTATATATAACTTGAGAAAGAGTGCGTAAAACATAAGAGGATTTGACCATCAAGTTAGTATGATCTCAAAATCACAGTAATATTTAAATAAATTAAATTCGATTAATATTGATGAAATTATAATTCCCAACATTTTCATAATCATTGTTTTATTCTGATCTTGTCAGTTTAGAAAATAATTTTTATACATTATTATTTTTAAATTTTGTTGTTGTTTTAAATTTAATTTTGAAAAATTAATCAAAATTCATCTTTTCGATTACTCAAATAAAATTAAAATTATCCAATTCTAGTACTTAATGAATATGTTATCCTCATGTGAACGATATTTTAAACTCATATTTTATTACTTATTAGCAATATAGTGCACTTACGATTGACACCACAATAAGTTTTTAGCGCCGTTGCGGAGAATACATGTTAGTTAATATTAATACAAGGTAATTTAATTTTAATTTGAGTTTTGTTTTATTTTAGTTTTCTTTAATTTCTATAATTTAGGATGTGTATGTGAACAACTAGAAATAGAGACTCAAAACTTTTGCCCTTTGATCCTGAAATTAAAAGAACATTTTTTAGATTACTTAGAGAAAGAAGAAGAGTTTCTAGGACTCAGAAACTAAACATGGTTGAAATTGTAGATGTTGCAAACACAAACCCAAACTCAAACCAACATAGGGTCTTAAGAGACTATGCTATACCATTTTCTCTGAGAAACAAAGCAAAAAAAAAGTTGGCTAAATTCCCTCCCTCAAGGAAGTATCATCAAATTGAAGGACCTAGCTCAAAAATTTCTGATGAAATACTTTCTCACTTCGCTCAACATGACATAGAGACTCTGTATGAAGCTTGAGAGAGATACAAGGATATGCTACGAAGGTGTCCTCATCATGGAATTCTTGATCGGATGCAAATACAAACATTCTACAATGATCTAAATGGAAACATCAAGACCGTGATAGACGCTGCTGCTGGAGGTGCTCTTTTGGGGAAAACATTCGATGAAGCATACGAACTGTTGGAGGAGATGGCTTCAAACAACCACCAAGAAAGCCATGGGGATACACGAGATAGATGCAATCACGGCGTTGACAGCTCAAGTGGTAACTCTGACGAAGCAACTTGGAAGCATATAGGTGTATTCAACTTGGAAGCACAGAGATTTACCAAAGATGATCAATCTAAGATTTGTAGGTACAGCCATAGAGCAAAGCCTCATAGCTCTTGGAACATTGATCATTTGATATATCTCGAAATTTGTTCCTTCTGTGAAAGACCTTCCTGCATTAGAGATTAAGTGATTGAATGTTAAGAGGTTGCGATTTGGCAATCATGATCTCTGGTTTGGAATTAATTGGCAGCAGTCAGTTAGAGAATTACCATTTAAATTAAGGATTATCATCCCATTGCGTTAACGAATCTGAGAATTACGAAATGTCTTGCATCGACTGGCAGAAGACTCTCTCAACACCATTTTAGGTTGGCACCTTGGAGCTCACGTCACATGGTTCATCTACACAAATGTATATACGGAAATTAGGCAATGTAAAAATAAAAAATAAAATAAAATAAAATAAATAAAAAAAGTTCTCTCTCAATGTCATTGGTACATACACATAAAATTCAATGCGGATAATCGGGCAGGTAAAATTCAGAAAAAGTTGATTATGAACTTACTCGTATGTTTTCACTCGTGAGAATGAAACCGAACATCTAGACATAATACTGTAGTAAGCCAATTTTGCATGTTCGAATCTTAGAGTCTGCCATTATGAAATTATGAACTCTATATGAGTGCCATAGAAGAGAAAACATAAAAAGAGGAAGAATGCACGCAGTCAAATGAATTCCTGAAAACATTTTCATCTCTATATATTACTTTGGCATGAAGCTTCACTAGTTCCTTGGCTTTTATTGCAGTGCTTGAGTATTGGCTTTCCTCTCTTTGCATTTCAATCAGTCGTTATAACGGTTGGCAAGGCTTTGCAGCAAAAAAATAGTAATAATAAAATATAACAACAGCAGACATGACAATTACATTGAAGACTTACTAAAACAAAATGAAAAAAAAAAAAAAAAAAAAAAAAAAATTAAAAAAAAAAAAAAAAAAAAAAGATTTAAAATGATGTAGAAATAAATAAAGCTTTATGTGCGCATGTATGAATGTAGACCTATTGTAGATTATGAATATCAAACCAATTGAAGAAGATAAAATCTATAGGCTGTAGACAAACCTTCTCAGAGTATCGGCCAAGGCGGTGCAATCTGGAATGAATCAATAGTTCTCGAACACAATAAATCTCTTGTAAAAAATACAGTTCCACAATGGAAATGTTCAGCATACAAGTCTCCTCCAGTAAATAAATAAACTCCCAGATAAACATGGACAACTAATTATCAAATTTTATCTTCTAATTATTATTAATATACCTCAATGATTGGTGGCTAGGAGAATCCTCATGCCCAATTCGTGGCGATATTTCTTCTCAATGGATTAGAACTATACCGAAGACCAAAAGTTGTTGCTCAGACATAAATCAGCAAAAAACAAATAAATAAAAAATAAAAATATCTCAATATAAAACTCTTCAATTGAAGGTTACATCACCTTACTTTGAATAGAAAGAATTCGCATTTCCTCCATATAGCACGCCCATGTCGGTTGCTGTATGCATAAGGAAATAACCCGCATGATAGGGTTAGATGTAACATAAAGAAACAAAAAGGAATAGATCAAATTCTATTACCATCAAAACTTAGATACAACACAAATTACAACAAAAATTTGAAAAAACAAGCAGACCAAACGAATGACGAAAGAGCTTTTGTAGGAACTCTAAAACCACAATTCTAAATATTTTTGCAGATTACCTATTATTTTTGCAGAGAGTGTCTTTCTGCAGATCTACCACCAAAGGCCTCTATAAGAACTCTAAAACCACATTTCTAAATTTTTAAAACTACGCAGGATATACATATCCAAAGTTGGTTCCTAAACAAAAACATGGTTACTAGCTAATGCAGAATTAACATAGCCAATAAGCTGCAGAAAATTAATGTGATGTAAACAGCAAGTAAGATTTATATATGCAAACCTGAATTCCATCGAATTATTCAAATAGGTTAAGCTTCTGTATGGCCTTGCACTGATCACTCCGGGAACGTGGAGACAAAGTCGACTCCTCCAGCAAAATCCTCTCAGTCAACTCCACAGCAGGCAACCTCTCCTTCGAAGCAGAAGATCTCTTCCAGAACAGTCAAGCCAACATCTCAGCAGGAGTCAACTGCTCCTTTTTCATAGTGGTTGCCATGAGATTGCATCCAAACATGAGCAGAAGCCAAAAGCGACAAGCTTGAGCCAACGACTGAACGACCTCAAACAAGTACTTGGAAGAATCGAAGATGACTCAGCTGCAGAACAAAGTCCAGGTCGAGGAGCAACACTTTCTCAATTATGCTCCTTAAAAGAATAAGAACCATACAGATTCTTCCAAAAGATTGATCAAATCCCCGCAGCAATATCAGTAAACTTAATGGCTTTGATTGCTTTTATATTTCAGTTCACATGAAAGAACAAGCTTCCCATTGTTGACATAAGCAATTCCAAACATAACCATAGTTGTGAGAGGTGGGAACCAAAACCTACATGAAAACATAATTGCATCAGTAAACAAAAAGCAATGAACTTTATAGCAGACCATTAGCACATCATAAGTTAACTGTTTCAAAATCCGTTATTTCATTTGAAATTATAAACTGGACATTTCTTGCAACAAAAATTTTTTTTTTTAAAAACAAAAAAAAAAAAAAAAAAATGAGTTCACATAAAAGGGGAAAAAACAACATTCAAATAGGAAAGAAGTATGATATGAGATAGAAATCACAGCTTTTTAGTCTGGAAAATAGAACAAGATGAAACTTGTGGGTTTATTCACTATATATATTTTATGCTTTCTGAAGAGGCACAATAACAAACAAGCTTACTCAAATATTGTTGACGAAAAAAAAAAAACAAAACCTTACTCAAATATTGAGGCATGGCAAAAACAAGCTTTCCATTGTGGCTGTAAGTAGTTCCAAGCTTGACTATAGTTGTGGGAATAAGGACTTAAAACTACATAACATTAACTAGACCAGTAAGAAAAGTGCAATGAACTTATATTTATAGAAGTTAAAAATTATTATTCAATTTCTTAATAAAACATTGGCATAAAAGAAGCAGAGTATGAATTGAGGAAAGCACCTACATAAATTATTCCCGAACAACAGAACAAAGGTGGCTCGTTTAAGAAGATTCAAAAGTACCTGAAGATTTGGAAAACGAGTGGATGCACAGCAATCACCATCCTAATACCATCAGCCCACAATCTCTAGCACCCCTCAGTGCAAACAAGGGACATTCCAAGATATGAAAATATGATAGAGATGGAATCAGCCCTTCTTGCAACAAAAAGCTTCCTCATTTAATTCACAGCAGTGTCGAATCTCTCGTTTCTATGAAGCAAGGATAGAACATGTATTTAAACGTTTCTAGAGTGGAATATCGAAGAAATGAGACATTTTCGCGGATATTTGACCATATGGTCAAAATTGAAAGAGTGCCAGAAACTGCTGTCATAACTAGCAAATGAGAACAGCATGTTTACCTTTCTCAAAAAAGACTCGTGATATCATTCATCACATCTTCCCGGGATTTTTCAAGGTGCCTTTTTAAATAGATACTCAAATCCTGAATTAGACTTGGTATTGTTTTCAACTGGTTTTGATGGAAGAGTACTTTTCTCAGCTGTTATGCTTTTAGCAGCTGCAAATTAGATTAAAAAATCCTCTTAAAAGAAGTAGCCAAAAGAAGCATCTTATTCTCTACAGCTATCATCTTAAGAAGCATCTTAAGAAAACAATGTTTTAACAACTCGAATTAAGGACTTGACCAGAGGAAGAACCTCGAATTCCACACAAAAAAAAAAAAAAAAAAAGGACCAATCACTGATGGAAAGTAATATTATTCAGAATGAAGGAATTAAATAATAAGAGTTGACTTAAAATGGAAAGCAATAATATTGTTCTTCTTAAAATTAAAAATAAAGAGAGAAATGAAAAGTACCTGAAAAATAGGAAACCTAAGCGACGCCGACGCCAATGATATGTGGGAAATCTTATGCCAATCTTTGCCCGTTCCTTTCTAACAAACGACATCCGGAGATATGAAGAGAGGACGGCAGCCCGTCGTCAGGCAAGCACTCCAGATTTTCGCAATCGTAAATCCTCATGTTTCTAAGAGAGCAGAGGTGTTGAAAGCCCATGCGATTATTGCACTTCGAGCAAGATCTGGAGCTTTTCACAATTCCAAAGGAGCAGCTTTTTAAGAGAGATGAGCTGCTCATGCACTTCTGAATTGCCAGCTCTTCAAGGGAGACGAGGTGTCGAAGGAAGTCGTGACCTATGTCTTCAAGGCTTGGAAGGTCTTCGATACGGAGACAAGTCAGAGAAGCGGGCAACCCAGTTCCTGACAAGCACCGGAGATTTTTGCAATAAGAAATTCTCAACTCTTTAAGGGAGGTGAGATGTTGAAGGAAAGCGTCCCAAAAATCTCGCCGGACACTTTCTTAAACGCAGTATCTTAAGAGAAGGCAAATAGTCTGGTAAGCGCCCTATCTTGAAACAATCTAAAATATGAAGGCTCTCAAGACTAGGGAAGCATCCCTCATCTTCTCGGCCTTCAGGAATTGACCACTCTTCCCACGCTGACATGTTTTTAAACTCTAAAAATTTTAAAGATCTAAATGGTTTTGTATTGGAAGAACCATCACCGTAAAATTCAGCACCTATTCTTACCACACCGCGGCAGTAATAAATTTTAAGATTTTGGAGAGAAGGTAGCTGACCAAATGGTGGCAACAAACAACAGTGGTGGCAATTGCTTAAACACACAGTAACCATGTTAGTATATGAACGATGACCTACCCAATTAGAGAATGTTTCGCCTCCATAACCCTCTATACGAAGCTCCTTCACATTTGTGTGAGGTTGGAGTGCATCAAGAACTTCTCCATGTCTTGTTGACTCATTAGCGGCATCATCGGAGCTCCAACGGTAGACTAGCTTGTTAAGATACCTTTTATCCCTTAAGTTAGCCTCCACAACATCCTCAACGACCTCAACATTTTCAAGCTTACGGATTTCAAGTTCTCCGGACAAGTAACGCAACCCTCCTAACTCCTTAATGCTAGAGCCACGCCTTTTGCACAAAACAAAGTAGCATAGTGTTTGCAAGTCTTTCATATTGCGCATCATAGGCGGCATCTCCTCCAGTGGTACGCCTTCAATTTCAAGATGGCGCAAATTGACTAGGTTTCCCATGTCGTTTGGCAACCGAGTTAGTTGTCCGCACCACGATAATCGCAAAGTCTGCAAATTATACAATCCACAAAGCGTATTGGGTATCTCTTTGATATTATCATTCCATGATAAATCCAAATACCGCAAATGCTTTAAATTGCCAATTGAGTCTGGCAGTATTATGATGTCTAGATTTGATAGACAAAGAGCTCTTAAGCATCCTCCGATAGATAGCAATCGTTCCAATTGTGGCATGCTAATTGAGAATGTCCCATCGAGTGATCCTGATTGTATGAAAGTGCGGAGACTCTTAGCCAAAGATAAACCTTCAAAACTCTCCAAGTCCTTCGTTTTGGAATATGAGACATGGCGAGTCTTGCCAGAAAATTTAGCTTTGTCACCCTCATCCAACCTACAAGAAAATTCACCCGATACAAATATTGCTAAATCATGTGTGAGGTCATGCATTAAGATGGTCGATTTATCCTCACTCAATGGTTGGAACAATGACCTTGATATCAGATCTTGAAAGTACTCATTCCCTACATCCTCAATTCTTTTCCCTCTCCTTCCAGATTGCAAAAGACCTTCCGCCATCCATAGCAATATTATTTCTTTTTTTTTTTTATATTCATTCATTACATAATCCTTGGGAAATATCGAGCAGTAAACAAAGCATTTCTTTAGATGTGAAGGTAGATAATGATAGCTCAACCATAGAGAAGGCAAAATGTTACTCTGATTTCCTTGCAACTGCAACTCCCATATGTCGCTATTGAGTATCTCTCTCCATTCCTCTGGATCCACCACCGAGCGCAAGAGACCAGCAAGAGACTTAACCGCTAAAGGAACACCTTTGCACTTTTCGACAATATCTCTGCCAATTGCATGTAATTCTTGATACGCCTCTGACCTTGCACCATTAATAAACACATGCTTCTCAAACAACTTCCAACAATCATCATCAGACACTTCCCCAAGATGATGTGTAGGCACATTTCCCATCTTGTTTGCGATGATATCAAGACGGGGTCGTCACAATGATTCCACTTCCATGAGCTCCGGATTGGAAAGAACTCAGTAAGGCCTCCCAACGCTCATAGTTCTCGTCCCATACATCATCCAGAACAAAGAGAAACTTCTTGCCCCTCAATGACTCCTTTAACTCGCATTGAAGTTGATAGGGGTCCTCAGTTTCACATTTTTGCTTGGTGATCCCTTGAAGAAGTTTTTTAGCTATTACAGAAATCTCAGATTCATCGGAAACAGTAACCCACGATCTGATATCAAATTGACTCTTCACACTTATATCCTCATATACTAGCTGAGCAAGGGTGGTCTTGCCGATGCCATCCATGCCCACAATGGGAATCACAGATATCTTGTTCTCGCTACTACTACCATTATCTGGACGCAATATCTTCATGATTTTCTCCTTATCATCATTCCTTCCATAGACACGAGATTCATCAGCCAAAGAAGCGGGTAATCTTTGAGAAAGCCTTTTAGTGACACCTTCTTTTAAACCAAGGACCTTTTTTTGCTTGACAATAAAATGTAGTTTATCAAGGATCTTCTCTATTGCTTGGTCAAATGAAGTGTGAGAACTAGAGATGGTGGTTTTGAGTTTCTTAAACATGCTTCCAGATCCAGTTTCAATCTCGTACCTCAAAGTTTCATAGTTGATGTCGTCCAGCAACTCCTCTGCAGCACAGATGGCGTCTTTGAGCTCAAAAAGCCACTCCCTCACAAGCGGATTTGTGAGTTGTTTCATCTCAGCATCATCCAGGACTTGATTAGCAGAGCACAACATCATCTTCAGCTTCTTCAGTAACCACTCATCGAGTTTCAATCCACGGAAGAAGTTGAGGTCCTCAGCTTTTGTAGAAGCCAGCTTGTCAAACAGCCTGTCGAACAAAGAAGAGAGGAAAGCTCCTCCAACAAGTTCAGCAGCCATGGTTTTGGTTGATATTGCAGTTACAGAGACAAGAGAAGAAAGGAAAGAAGGGAAAGTTTAATGGTGAGTTCTCAATTGCAGCTTGCAATTAGGAGGGGAAAGGAAAGGAAAGGAAAGTCTCACACTCCACAGAGAAAAACAAAGCACAGAACTTTCTTTAAAAATTACTAGAAACAGTGATGAAAATCAATGGTTAAATAAATAATTACTTCAGTAACATAATCTCTTACGGCCTGTTTTTTAAAGCGTGATTTAAGTATAATTTTTAAGTGGAATTTAAATTGGAGTTATAATTTAAATAAAATTGAATAAAATTAAATAAAATTAAAATTTAAAAAAATGTAAATTTAAATAAAATTGTAATTTGAGTTTTAATTTTTTTTAAATTTTATTGTAAAGGAATGACCCTTAAGCTGTTTAATATTCTCTGTTTGGCTCAATATTCTCTGGAATTGTGATGTTAGTGTGAATGTGCTCTTTTGTCTCAAATTTACATGAAAAATTCCACACAATACGGGTGAATGATTGGTCTCAGTCAATAGAAAATTGCGAGGAAGGCACTTAAAAAGAAGAAGAAGGAAAAAAAACATGACCCAAAGTCGCTCAACAGAAACAAAAGGTGGGGTATAAAATTGTGCCGACATTATTGAATAAAATTGTGCCCACATGGCCATTTGAATATATTTTTTTAATAAAAAAAACGCTTTTATTTAGAAAAGAAGGCTTTTTAAGTTCATTTCAAGGTTATTAGTATTTCCATTCAATTATAAACACCAACTAAACAGAGTGAATTTTTGTTTACATTCGAATTTCATTACTGTTGACTTCACTTTTTTTGTTTTCCTGTTAGGAAATTATCGTTGCTATTACGTGCTATTACTATTTTTTTTACTGTAACTAAACGTGCCTTTAATATTTGGAGAGAGGGGAAGAACAAGAAAAAATTCAAAAAAAAAAAAAAAAGAGAAGACAATGAGGAAATTGTCGTTGCTTACAAGCAGGGAAGCGAAAGAAAAGTCTTGGTCAATAGGATAATGGGAGGAATGCACTGAAAAAAAAAAAAAAAAAAAAAAAAAAAAAAAAAAAAAAAAAAAAAAAAAAAAAAAAAAAAAAGAAAGTAAAGTGGACCCAAACTCATCTAACAAAGACAAGGTTAAAAGAAAGAGAGAAAAAAGTGAGTACAGAAAAACCAAAGTATGTGTCCACCATTCTTTTTTCCAAACCCAAAAATAAAAAATAAAAATAAAAAAAATAAAAAGGGTGCATCTGGGTAGCATAACCAATGATGCTCATTGGACAATTTTCTTTTTTTTTTTTCCTCTTAAACATTGGAACTTGTTATAACGGGAAAAAGACATAGCATTTGAGGACAAAAAGTTACAGCAATGCATAATAGCTGGTTAGCACAAGGGGAAGTGGGGCAATAAATGAGAAGCCAAAAAGTAAAAAATATAAAGACCTTATTAATTTTATTAATTTGAATTTAAATTTTAACTTTTATTATAGAAAAAAAAATTTAAAAATAATTATATTTAATTTTTTTATTATAATAAAAAAAATTTATATAAAATTACATTTTAATTTAAATTAAAAATTTAAATTTACGAATTAAATGGATTCTTTAAAATTTAACAAAGTGTGTGGATAATCAAAATTAATAAAATTTACGGAACATTTTTTTTTTTTTTAAAAAGTCTTATAGTAAGCATAACATACGAATTACTTTCTTAACAAAATATACAATATTAACACATTTGTTCTTCAAAGCATATACATATAACTATATTTATATATATCTACTCTTTAAAGCTTACTTACTAATAGCCATAATCCTTAAAACTACTTAACATATAGTTTCAGAGTCATAATTTGTAAAACTATTTATAACATAAAACTGATTGCGGAAATACTACGAGCGGTATCCATTTCTCAATCTCCACATCGTTCGTCCACTCGCCGTCAGTCCATCAGGCATTATATGCCGATTGCTTACCTACAGTATAAACATTCTATAATGAGCTTTCGCTCAGCAAGTAGGAACTACCTCTCACAAAATAACTGTAAGTTCACATGAATAAATATGCATGAGCCAATTATGCTTAATTATGATGTCTTATCAGAATTTTATTATCTTATCTTGTCTTGTCTTGTGGGCCCGAGTGCTCGCGTACCACTTGCGCGCAATCATCGGGACGTGAGGGTTTGCAAGGCCCCCCGTGACACCGTGATTATAACTTGAATGCCTCCCTTGAGTCAGAGGACATTATATATTTTTTTTCTTTTCTTTTTCTTTTCTCCCTTGCAGAGCTTGAGTTACCAGCCTCCATTGTAATGACTGAGAAAATATCAGACTTTAAATAATGTAATTTATTTATTTAAGCCAAGAATTTTCCTAAAAAATATTATGTGACTGAAGGATTTATGGAATTAATATATGTATTCCTAAATATAGCAGATTTCATTCTAAGTTCATGTTTTCGATCAAGTAAATTCGATCGATAAATTCTCGTCGTACTTTAAGGCGGAATGATTTTTAGTACAAGTATAGTTTGAGAATTTTAATTTCAAGAATCTCCAAGCACAACACGATATTAGCAGCGTAAAAAAAGTGCACTAATATTTTAAAAGAAGAGAAAATTCTTAATTATTAGACAGTTAGGTTAAAGTCACAAGATAAATACCCATAACAGAGCTTAAGAACCGTTTAACTCGCTGATTCGAGTTTTTAATTTAAATTGAGATATGATTTTATATTAAAATTTTTTATTATAATAAAAAAATTAAATGTGATTAAATGTCGTCGAAAGAAGCCCCGCATATCTGGAGAATCAAGCTTGTCAAACAGCCTGTCAAACAAAGAAGAGAGGAAAGCTTGTTCAGCAGCCATGTTTTTGGTCGATATTGCAGTTACAGAGACAAGAGAAGAAAGGAAAGAAGGAAAAGTAAGTTTGGTGAGTTCTCAATTGCAGCTGACAAGCAGGGGAAAAGAGAAAGGAAAGTCTTCGTCAATAGAAAAAAGGGTGGAAGGCACTGAAAAGAAAAAAAGTGGATCCAAAGTCACCTAACAAATACCGCATTTGAGGGGAAAAAAGTGAAGCGAAGACACGGCATGTGAGGGGAAAAGTTAAAAAAAAAAGAATATATATATATATATATATACACACTTATGTTTAGTTGATTTTGAAATCTTTATTTTAGAGAATTTCTCTAGTAAAAGACTCTGTATAGGTAGAGTTAATTTTTTACCGTACATAATTTTTAATAAAGATTTGATTGTTGAGAATTTAAGATTTTTTTATAGTTTATTTTTCAGTCCCTAGTAAATATATTGCCTAGTTTTATATAGAAAAGAAGTTTTCTATGTTCATTTCAAAATTATTGGTACATATATCCATTCCATTTCAAAATCAACTTAACATTAAGATTCTTATTCAGGTTATTTTCTAAAGCGTTAATCAAACAAAGGTTGAATTTCATCCACAATTTTTAAACTAACAATCTCATAAAGAAAAACTTTGAGGCCCAATATAAAGTCGACCGGCACTTTTGTTTTTTTGTTCACATTACATACGTACTTTTTATTCGTCGGTTTGGTTTTTTTTTTTTTTTTTTTTTTGAGAGAATTGCTTACTATTATCATTCTCATAATCTCATTTACTACACCAAACATCTCTTTATGTGTCAAAAAATAATAATAAAAGAATGGGAGAGAGATTTTAAACAACGAGAGTCCAAAAAAAAAAAAAAAAGCTTTGAAGCAACAATCTCAGTGCAGGAAAAAATTATCCAGATTCACATTTCACATAGAAAAACAAAGCACAGCAGTTTCTTTAAAAATTCCTAAATACAGTGATGATATCAAGGGTTAAATACATAATTACTTCAAAGTCAATAGGAAAAAGGGTGGAAGGCACTGAAAATAAAAAAAAGTAAACCTAAAATTGAGTTATTTAGTTCATGAATTAGAATTATGTAATTAAAATTATTTTTTATTTATGTATATTTTTTATAAAAAAAATATTATAATAAACTACGAATCATAATTTAAATTAATAAATGAATCTAAGTACTAAATATCTTCCTAACAAAGCCAAAGTATGTGTCCACCATTCTTTTTTCCGAACCCAAAAAAAAAAAAAAAAAGGGGTATCTGGGTAGCATAGCCAATGATGCTCATTGGACAGTTTTTTTTTTCCTAAACATTAAAACTTATTATAACGGGAAAAGGACACGGCATTTGAGGGGAAAAGGTTACGTCAAAGCATAATAGCTGGGTAGCACAATGAGAAGTAGATAGTGCTCGCAATTCTAATAGTAATACGACGATTTAAAATTTATATGAAATTAATAAGTTTAGATTTAACATAAATAAATTTAGATTAAAATTAAATTAAACTCATGAAACATAATTAAATAATATATTATTTTTAAGTTGACCCATTAATTTGCTCTTTTCTCTCAAATTTACATGAAAAATTTCACACAATACGGGTGAATGATTGGTCTCAGTCAATAAAAAATAACAAGGAAAGTACTTAAAAAGAAGAAGGAAAAGAAAAAGACCCAAAGTCGCTCAACAGAAACAAAAGAGTGGGGTATAAAATTGTGCCGACATTATTGAAAAAAATTATGCCCAAATGGCCCTTTGAATATATTTTTTTAATAAAAAAACGTTTTTATTTAGAAAAGAAGTTTTTTTAAGTTCATTTTAAGGTTATTAGTATTTTCATTTAATTATAAACACCAACCAAACAGAGTGAATTTTTGTTTATATTCAAATTTCATTACCGTTGACTTCACTTTTTTTGTTTTCCTGTTAAGAAATTGTCGTTGCTATTACGTATTATTATTATTTTTTTACTGTAACTAAACGTGCCTTTGATATTTGGAAAGAGGGGAAAAACAAGAAAAAATTCAAAAAAATAAAGAAAAATAAAGAGAAGACAATGAGGAGGAAAAGGGAAGCGAAAGAAAAGTGTTGGTCAATAGGAAAAAGAGTGTAAGGCACTGAAAAGAAAAAAAAAAAAGGGGACCCAAACTCATCTAACAAAGAAAAGGTTAAAAGAAAGTGAGAAAAAAGTGAGTACAGCAAAACCAAAGTATGTGTCCACCATTCTTTTTTCCAAACCCAAAAATAAAAATAAAAAAAAAAAAAAAAAAAAAAGAGAGGGTGTATCTGGGTAGCATAACCAATGATGCTCATTGGACAATTTTCTTTTTTTTTTTTTTTCTCTTAAACATTGGAACTTGTTATAACGGGAAAAAGACACCGCATTTGAGGACAAAAAGTTACAGCAATGCATAATAGCTGATTAGCACAAGGGGAAGTGGGGCAATAAATGAGAAGCCAAAAAGTAAAAAATATAAAGACCTTATTAATTTTATTAATTTGAATTTAAATTTTGAGTTTTATTATAAGAAAATTTTTTTAAAAATATTCATATTTAATTTTTTTATTATAATAAAAAATTTTCATATAAAATTATATTTTAATTTAAATTAAAAATTTAAATTTACAAATTAAATGGATTCTTTAAAATTTAACAAAGTGTGTGGATAATCAAAATCAATAAAAAAAAAGTACTTTTAATCCTAATAGTAAATATTGATTATGATGGGAAGACACGGCATGTGAGGGGAAAAGAGAGAAAAAGTCACACAGCCAGCACAAGGGGAAGTGGGGCAATAAATGAGAAGCCAAAAGCTGAAACAGTGTGCAGAAAACATGAGCGCCTTAACTTTTACATCACATGCCATTCGGATTGGCATAGCGCGTGGATAGAGTCAGGTTTAGTTATAATTTAAATTTTTAATTTAAATTGTGATATAATTTTATGTAAAAAAATTTTATTATAATAAAAAAATTAAATGGGATTATTTTTTAAAAATTTTTACTGTAATAAAATTTAATTTTTAAATTCGAATTAATAAAATAAATAGGACTTTAATTTCTTACAGTGTATAATTTTTAATAAGAATTTGATTATTCACAATTTAAGATTTTTTTTATAGTTCATTTTTCAATGCCTATTAAATATATTGCCTTAGTTTTATATAGAAAAGAAGTTTTCTATGTTCATTTCAAAATTAGTGGTATATATATCTATTCTATTTCAAATTCAACTAAACATTAGAATTTTTATTCAGGGTATTTTCTAAAGCGTTAATCAAACAAAGATTAAATTGCATCCACAGTTTTTTAAACAGAGACAAAAGAAGAAGGGAAAAAAAAAAATTGACCCAAAGTGGCCCAACAGAGACAAAAGAGTGGGGTATAAAATTGTGCCGACATTATTGAATAAAATTGTGCCCACATGGCCATTTGAATATTTTTTTTTTAATAAAAAAACGCTTTTATCTAAAAAAATAAGTTTTTTTAAGTTCATTTCAAGGTTACTAGTATTTCCATTCAATTATAAACACCAACCAAACAAAGAGAATTTGTGTTGACATTCGAATTTCATTACCATTGACTTTACCTTTTTTGTTTTCCTGTTAGGAAATTGTCATTGCTATTACGTACTATTACTATTTTCTTACTGTAACCGAACGCGCCTTTAATGTTTAGAAAGAAAGAGAAAAAAAAGAGAAAATTCAAAGAAGGAAAAAAAAAACAGAAGACAATGAGGCGCCGAAAAAAAAGAAAACAAAATAAGTACAGAGCTTTTTTAAAATTATTTTATTCGTGTTATTCTTTTCTTTTTAATTTTTGGATTTGTATTTTTGACCATTTATGCCGTTGTTTTTCGGGTTATTTTTATATTATAATTTTGTATTCTTTTTATAATGATATTGTCGTTAATATAACGAAAATATGAGGATTTTTTTATTTGTTGTTTTGTTTGTTATTCTATGGCTTATTTTATATATTTACCATAATTTTCTTATTCTTTAACATAACGAAAATAGATAAAAATAAATAAATTTTCAAGTTTTTGTGCATTTTTTTGTTTTAAATTGTTTGCAAACTTTATATTCATTATTTTCTATAGTAACACCATCATTAACATAATAAAAATGCAAGAGGTTTCATTATTTTATATAATTTTCCCCTTCCTTAACATAATCAAAATAAAAATTTGTAGACTCATGTTTTCGTGTATTTTGATTGTTTTGAATTGCTTGCAAACTTTGTCCTCATTTTCATTTCATAATGATAGTGTCATTAAGATAATGAAAATGCGACAGACTTTTTTATTTGTTATTTTATTTGCTTGTCTATATCTTGTTTTATATCTTTACCATAAATTTCACATTCTTTCACACAATGAAAATAGAGAAATTGCAAACTCATTTTTTGTGCATTTTAATTTGCTGCATACATTTCCTACAACAAAAGGTTTTACTCGAGGAAGGTCTTACAATATTCGAATGGATGACCATGTTCTGCTCAGATTTTCCCCCAAAAATTCCGAGTCAATTTATTATTTTAGCGACAAGGTATGTCTTATGGCCCATTTTATGGACATAGCCTTTTTCCCCTAAAGTTGTCTTCTCCAGCTTTGACAAACTACTGTACACAGATTGGCAAAACTCTTACTTTCTTTCATGAAGGAGCAAGAAGATGCCTCGAGGTAGTTGTGGTAGCAGTATTCACTACTACAATTTGACCCATTTGCGACGACATTTATAAGTGTCGTCATAAATAATAATTTCAGAACCTTCGTTATAGATATTAAATAATTAAGTTATATTTGTGATGATACGTGTCGTTGTAAATAGTTCACTTGTCGTTGCAAATAGTTCACTTGTCGTCGCAACTAATATTATATTTGCGACGACAGGTCGTCGTAAATATTTTTTTTATCGTCGCAAAAAACTCTGCTATATGCCCATGACTAGAGCATCCTCCTCCATTTTTTTGATCTCTCTCTCTCTCTCGGCCTCTCCTCAGTTTTCTGACTTCAAACTCCTAAAATATCTATATATTCTCTTCTAAATCCTTGCCAAATTAACATTATTATAAGTTTTATTTGTTTTTTCATCAAAAAAATCTCAAAATCTCGCCATCAAAGTCCGCCGCAGCTACAACTGCCGTTTGCCCCTCTTAACCTTGCCGTTTT
The DNA here is from genome assembly GCF_000414095.1 of Morus notabilis. Classification (NCBI taxonomy): domain Eukaryota; kingdom Viridiplantae; phylum Streptophyta; class Magnoliopsida; order Rosales; family Moraceae; genus Morus; species Morus notabilis. The sequence continues at coordinate 207,498 of NW_010358420.1, read as the reverse complement.
CAACCCCCGTTTTAGTGTGTTTGAAATTTATAAGTTTTTGCATATTTATTGTATTTTTTAGTTTAAAATGTTTGAGTTTTTTGTTGTTTGAATTTTGTATAATTATGGATTTTAAATTTTGAATTTTAATTTATAGATTTTAAAATTAGTATATAATTTGAAGTTTGGATTATAGATATTGAATTTTGAATTATGAATTTTGATATTGTTGAAATTTGGTATTGAGATTGTTGAAATTTTAAGATTATAATTTTCTTAGGTTAAGGTTAAAAGTGTTGATAATTGTTTTGGGTGGCGCATCTTGCAGTTATAGTGTGCCGAAATGTTTTAAAAGCTTTTTTTTTTGTAGGTTTGAATTTTTAGATAATAAGAAAAATATGTCGTTATGCTGCCGAAATTTTATTAAAACTTATTAATTTTAAGAATTTCATTAATAAGATTTAATTATATTATCTTGTAATTAAATTAAAGATTAATTAAAAACATTATGAGTGCAACAATAATAAAATAAATTATTCATAAAAATTGATAAAAATTATAAAGTTGAAACATGAAATGTAAGTCAGGGATCACAGCCTCCACCTGATCCGACGAGACTTCCGACACATTATCAGTTAGGTATTATATGCTGTAACATAGGAACAATACTTTTTCTTTGTTGAAACTCTATATAATCAAATTTTGTTATTTTTATTTTCTTACAGTTCCAGAGCCGACAGTTCGACGTCGATTTGGTCGAGGGGTAGCTCTAGGTCAAGATATAGTGGAGAAGGTACAAAGAGATGGGAAGCTTTTTGTTTTGTTTGATGAGACCGGTACATGGAAGGCGATTGGCGAAAACACCAAATATTTTGACAGTGCTCTCAGCTTGCATACAAGAGATATATGTGACCCAAACTACAACGCTTGGAAGGATGTGCCTGAGGAGCACAAAAGGAGGATTCAAAATCGCATGCTATTATCTATTTGAACAAAATTTGTTCTAAAAAATTAATTGTGGATACAATAAAAGAAATTTATTTGTTGATTTTTTAATGTATTCTAGGATTGGTTTAGCTTCGACTATGACTGCGACAACGACATCATTAGAGATGTAGTCGACCGTGAAGCTAGTAAATGTTACAAGGACTGGAAGACTACCTTGCATAGACACTTCCAGAAGATGGGAGGGGCAAAAAAGGAGGATTTTGCTATGCAAAATCCTCTTAAAAACTTGAGAAGAAAAGAGCAATGGGGACCTTGCTGTGATTAGGGCTGACCAGCAGGCCTAACCCACCCCACCCTAACCTAACCCGAAAAATTTAATTTCTAGTATTATATTTTTTTTTTCGACCCATTCAATATCTGGCCCAAAGTTTTGGGATGGGGTGTGGGTTGGGCCTATAATGGCCCGCATACCCCAACCCAACCCGCGCTCTAACTTACCTCTTATAATATCTAACCCTAGACAAGCAACTCATTTCTACACTCTAGTTTCTTCATGTTTGAATTAAGCCTCTATGTTTGCTTTATGTGAAGACTAATTTATGAGTGTAGACTAATTTATGTTTGCTTTATGTTTGATGTTGGATAGACAACTTTACTTTATGTTTGATGTTGGATTGAACTTTGAATTTCTATCTGTTTGAATGTTGGAGTTATTATTTCTATTTAATGATGAACTTTAAATGTTAGATTGAACTTTGAGTCGTTGATTCTTTGAATGTTGAAACCGAATACCCAACCTACCCCGCACTGCCCCAACCCAACTCAAACACCATTAGGTTGTGAAATTTTTCCAACATCATTGGGGCCAAATATGTGCAACCCGCACCCTTTGGGGCGGGGGGAGAAAAAGCCCTACCCCGCACCAATCCAACCCATGAACAGCCCTAACTGTGATCGTTTTACATCCCCTTCTTTTTAGGTTCAAGTTCATTATGTCTTCTGATTTTTTATTAATTGGTTTATTTAATTATTAAGTATGTTACTAATTCATCTATGATCATTACTAAAAAAATCTGCTACAAATCAACAAAACCGTGACAGTCAAAAGTGGTCTAGCTTCCATGGTAGAAAGTCATACTCCCCTCATCATTAAGTTTTTGTCACTTTGGCTTAAAAATTATTCTAACACGTTCAACTTGATTAGGCAAATTCTGAGACCCATGAGTTAAGATCATTAATTGACAATTGGGGTGACATGCCCCATCGTGGGCAGAATTTTGTCAACCCGGACGCGGAATAGGCATTTGTAAGTAAATTTTAAATTTATTTCTTTTTTCATATTTAACATGACATATTATACTATTTTTATTCTTTTTTATTTCATTTACCTTTGCAGGCTCAGATGGATGGGGAAAGAACCATACAGATGACACAATCTGCTAGCGAAGGTTCATCCACGCTGGTCAATGAGGAGGGGATTATGTCCCAAGTCTTGGAAAAGTGAGAGGACACACTAAGACAGTGGGACCGGCATTGCCACAGAGGAGTCTTCTTTCAAGGGCTTCCACCTCCTCATCTACTTCGCAATCGGACGGGTCGTCTTCGATTAATTTCCCCCAGCATGTCCAAAAGTGGTTGAACAACATCTACGTCGAGCAATGCAAGGTGTTCGACAACCAACAGATCATGATAGAAGTCATGCGGTCGATGAATTCCAATATCAACTTCTTGCCACTTAATCGTCCTGAACCGCCGGTTCCTCCGCCGCCGCCACCTGAGCGAAACGAAGAAGACGAGGATGAGGACGACGATGCTGCTAATTTAGGAGATTAAAATATCTATTTTTATTTTTCTTATTATCAATACTTTTTAGTATAGATTGATTAATTTACTTTTTAAGACTTATTTTATTATTGTGTTTACTTTTTTATATCAATCTTTTATTAACAAATATCAATTTTATTGTTTAATTTTCTTCTAATTTATATATTTAAAAAATTAATATTATTAGGAAAATAGGGTAAAAAAAGGAAAACATTTTTTGCGCCGACAAATCTAAAAATGTCGTCGCAAATAGTCTAAATTACTAGCGACGATACTAACAACTTTTGCGAGACACAAATAATTTAGAACACATCATCATCAATAATATATTTGACAGAACATTCGTGACGACTTATTCCCGACATCTCAAAATTGTGTCGTCACAAATATATTATTTGCGACGACTTGTCGTCGCAAATATAATATTTCCTACGACAACATAGTCATTTGCGACGACATTCCGTGGTTGTAAATAAGTTTATTTTGTTGTAGTGGTTACTGAGAAATCATTAAAGTAGCTGAACGCTTGTTTTATTTAATGATGCTCTATGAAGGGATTGCTGTTTTCCAGGTTTCAATAACACTAGAGACTTCAGAAATTGTCCATCCTTCTCGAAGGAATTCCCCTACAATCACAAAGGTAAAGTTTCTGATCTTATTTTGATGATGATATGATGGTTCATACAAAGATCCGTCTCAAATCTTATTTGGGATAGAAGAGTGCATCAATGGCTATCATGCTTCATCTTTCAGAGGCATAAATTTTAGTGGCACGTGCACACATATATTTAGTGTTTAAAAATAGCATATGATTTGAACATTCCAAGGATACTATATTAATTCCTTTCATGAACTTTTATGGAAATTTACAAGTGTTGATTTTGGATAGTGCTTTTGATGTAGTGAAATCTGTGAGCATCTTATTGTGTTTTGTTTTGTGTAATGATATGATATGCCCTTGCCACTTTAATCTTGCAACCATGACGACATGATAATCCTCCACAAGCATCACTGTGCCATACGTCATGGTTACCACATGTTCATGGGATATAAATGGTTGATTTCAACAAAGTGAATTTAGTTGGGGACCGGCTAGCCAACGTTCCTCCCAGTCACGTTTTGCCGGCTTCATAATTCCGGTAACCTACTGTTCGGTTTCGGTCTTCAACTGCCATAAACTGGCAGTTTGGGATCAATGAACGGGAGTACCCTCTCCTATCACTCATTGATTGGCTTCACTGCCGATATAAATTCGTTACATCCAACCGTTTTAATTCCTAAGCTGGGGTATTCAGCGAACTACATGAGAGAATATAAAAGGATTTTTCTTATTACATCTCTGAAACTGTTACAACGTTTGTTCATCTGTACACAACTTACAAATTGCAACAGAAATAATCATTAAAGTTTCTATGTACACCTCTTAGCTTTAAAATGTTCTCCACAATTTACAATCATCTCAACTGTGTGCACCTCTTGAGCTCTCAAGATGCCCATTCATCAAGATGCCTGATTGCTCTTCAACTTTCTCAAGGAGAAGCTTAAGCAGTGGAACCTTTGATAGAGTCTTGCACGATCCAACCATTATCAACTTTTTCTACACAATCAATCGAGAAGCTTGTGATGATATTGCCAATATGAAATAAAGGCACTCAGCCGCTCCACATGAGAAAGATTATGTGATTAGAAAAACTAGGCATTATACATCATCTTTTGATAGCGGAAATAAAAGTATGTGAAACACTTTTAGATACCTGTATTAATAAATATAACTGGTCTGTCTGGATCCAAAATCTGCAACCATGAACAGAGCAATGACAAGTGAATCCTATTAAGTTTAGTCAGTTTGGAAGAGCAGGAAAGATTTACTTGAGACATTTTTTTTTTCCTTTTCTTTAGACACTACTAAAGTTTGTGTCCGAACAGCTTCGAACTCCTTTTCCGATGCTATAAATGACAAGCCGTATATTTGATGCAGATACATATCAGGTATAAAGAATATATTTTAACTCCTGGAACAAAGACAGCAGAAAATCCTCTTACCTCATTAATCCATGATGAACCAGACCTTAAACTTGAGAACTTAAGTTTGGCATCAGCTATATTGGAGGAACCACAACGCAGTTTGTCACCATATATCAGTGCATTTGATCGATCCATAATGCCACGAGACATACGATACTGCATTCAAATATTTTAGTATTTAGCTAGCACGAAAAGAACATACGGAGAGAGAACTCGGTTTTCCAAATAATCAACACCGTTAATGGACTAAAGGTTATACCATGAAAACTTGACGCAATAAGGACCCAGGAAAAAAAAAAAAAAAATTGAAGAAGAAGAAGAAGAGGAAGATATAGACCTGGACAAGAGGAGGAAACTGATAATGATTGCCAACCAAGACAAACTTTGAAGCAAACATTAAAGGTCCCAAGGATACCTGAGAAGTGTAAATTGCTCATCAATGTACTCTTACTCTTCTTGTGGGTGTATTTTTTTATTTTTTTTTATTTTTTCAGTCAGTGACTGCACCCTTCAATCAGAGTCAGACAACATATTGTACTATACAACATAGTATTCCCCAATAAGGACGCCATAAATTCCCCAATAAAAGCTAAAAACATATTGCTCTTCATTCTAAATTCAGTCAGACTGGGAATTGCGTTCCATAAAAGTCCAAATACATTGCAATCTCATTATATAATAAATGAGCAATAACTGCTCTTTTTTGAAATAATGAAAAGCAGCATTTGCAAATTCATGCTGGAAGGTTCATCCATTATGCATACATCAATCTCTTGTAGGCATGCAACAACTTTGACTTTATCTAATTTTGTCTGTATGTCTTCAACACCTTGTAAGTTCATTTCTGCCATGCAGACAATGATCACAACAACGCAAAGAAATAAATTAATCAATTAAATAAACATACTGATTCGTGAAAAATCTAACCTGAAATACAATGTTTGCGAATTTCTTCATGCACCACTTCATGTCTTCCAATCCGCAAAAAAATCAATGCCCTGGTATAGTATAGATTTTAATAAAAAGGAAATGGCCGGTTGAAATGACATAAAAAGGAGATGCCTAATAATAATGTCTAATATCTCACCTCATTTCAATTGAACGTTTAGTTGTCCGACGAACACCTTTCACACTCCAAAATAGGAAAATCTTCTTGTAGTACATGCTTGTTGATTACTTTCTAAATTTCAAGTTTTGGTCTTTCTATGGTTAAGAAAGTCTCATGAGGCTGCGGCCTGGGCTTTGATGTCTGGTTCTGTCGTTGTTGTTTTTTTTTTTTTTTTTTTTTTTTTTCCCCAAGGATATTCATATTCAATAAAGTCCCAAGTTATATTTGAGCCCCAAGAAAAAGGCCAAAGAAAATTCAAAATAGAAAAGGCAAATACACATCTATAGTATTTTCATTGCAACGGTATGAGTTAGCAGTTTTATTACACATCCAAATGGACAACTTATGAACCAAGCAAGAAAAGAAACGGTGAATAACATATGAAATAATTAATATGGTTTTTATGTTGCCGTGACTTTAAGCATATTTCAGTTTATACTTGTATTTCAACCTATTCAGAAAAAAAAAAAAAAAAAAATAGTTCAAGGGTCATAATCAAGCCTTGTGTTCAATATGGTGCTAACGAGAACCAGAAGAAGCAATATTCCCTTCCACAGACTTGGCATGTAAACCTTCACCAACCTTTTCATTCTTCTGTTTTTCTTCATCAATATGGATATCATCCTCAACTGATAAGACCACAGTCTCTATTCCATGAGGGCCCTCCACAATGGCCTCTTTTATCTTCTTATGCTCGTTGAAATGAATGATGTCCGTTTCTTGTACGGTTTTCTTCTTCCTCTTCTTAAGGAAGCAAAAGAGAGCGGCTGCAAGGAATGCGAGGAAGAAAACGCCGCCGACTGATATGAACACAACGACAATAACAGTTGGATGATTGTCTGGTGATGGAGGACGGGGAGGGAGAGGCGGCGGCTGCACTGGAGGATGAGGCGGGAGTGGCGGCGGCTGTACTGGAGGACGAGGTGGCTTTGCTGCTGGAGGTGGTGGTGGCTGATAAGGGTGATAAGGGAGTGAAGGAAAGTATGGGAAGTTGAAATTATTTTGAGATGCCATTCTGATGTGTTGTATAAATTTGAAAGTTGATGAACTAGATTTTGTGCGGGAAAAATAAGAGCTTTGTGTGCCTATTTGTAGGGAAGGTTTTGGCCAATCTTAGAGCTAAGAATTTAAGCCAGATTGTTAGTAACTTGACTCTCATGCTAAGATTTCTGATAGGTTGTTTGTATTGGAAAACACTTCTCAGGAGCTACCTTGTGACCATTTATATTTTTTCACGTCAACTGTTCTTCATTTGGCTAGCACAAGACGTCTACTTATTTATTTATTTATTTTCACATAAGTACAACTACATCTAAGGCATGGATTCAAGCCAATTATTGGGTACAAGAACCCATTTTATCACACCACTTATCATGTCCATGCTCGTGCCAGTGTCAAGCCTTCAACGTGTCGTCTCCTAAGCGTGCTTCGTGTTTAAAAGGCGCATCAAGCCCGACCTATTTTATAATCGTGCTGAGCCATACCTATTTAATAATCCTGTCATGCCTACATTTTAACGTGTTATACCCATGCTAACCCTCTAAACCCTAAATATTGCAACGTCAATCACACAATCTAACTTCCTAATCAAACGGTTCTTTGACTTGGCTAAATTCGCGCTTTAGCTATACCCTTTAGCTAAATAACTAGTAATAGTCTAATATAGCAAACTTTTCCCTCTAGCTAAATGATGATTAACTAATATGCTGAGAAACTCGCGAGTTATTTTCTACTACTGGATTAAAATTACAAATCATTACAAATATATAGTTTTCCCTGCCACATAGTTCAATCACCTGTTACCATGCAGAAATATATCACAAGAGTTATTCCATGGCATTATCGGATAACATAGTTGGATACAATTTTTTTTCCCCGCTGAATGATAAAGGGTAGTGCATCATAACTAAATTAAAAGCAATTGCTTACTGTTAGTTGTATCTAACACACTTCTCACATGGAAATACGATTACATTTCCAAGGTTCCAGTTCCACCATCTTTTGTCCTGTTCCATCTCTTTCATTACAAACATAATGCTCATAGAATTTATTATGTTCAAGGATACTCCAACAATTTCATTGGCAAAAAATGAATGTTCAAATGTTGTTCTTAAAGTAAAAAATACATTTCTCAATTGCAGCTTGCGGGCTTACAATCCTCAGAAGCCAAACATAAATAAATTGATCAGAATGCAAAATTTACTGGTCTACAAAGAAAACTTGAAAGAAATAAATATTTCTTTACAGGGCAACTTTTTGACCTTTTATTACGTCCAGTGATACAAAACTCATACGATACTAACTTGTCAAGAAGCAGCATATGAAGGAGCAGGAAGAAAAGGAAATGGTGCAACAGAGGCATATGCAACGGGTGGCCGCACTTGTGTGCCCTTGTTCTTCTTTCGGTTGACATCCTCACTCTCTTGTGGAGAGGTTGCAAGTTGCACCATATTATCTAACTTTTCATCTTCAGTGCAATGTTGATCGTCGGAAACACGGTGGAACAGAATTCCCGACATAAAAACAGGAAGATACAAAAGACTGGCATAAAACATCCTCCTTGCTTTATGCGTAGTACGGTCTCGATAAAACGAAAATGCTGTAGCGCTTATGGCCAGGGTGAGGAGTGTGGATTCAAAACAAAACCACTTAGAAGTCATGCCCCCTGTAGTCGAATTCCAATATGTTTACATCATAATGACATTAAGATTAATGCCCCAAGAAAACAGTACTTACAACTACATCATAATGACATTAACATTAATGCCCCAAAACAACAGTAGTTCAAACAATTGTAACCGTCACAAAGATAATTCAATTAATATTATGGCACTAGTAATAAGCCTTGTGTATTATCCAACAGAATTGGGAAGAAAAAAGGATAAAAGAGGTGCATTTAAGATTAAGATACTTAGCATCCACGTCTAAAACAGAGACATTTTGGATTAAGATTCTAGCATCCACGACAACAATTGGTCATTTCTCTCTCTAATACGCCTCCTATAAAGTATGTGGCATGGATGTTTGTCTTGCTTTTTTTTCAGCCTCTTACTATCAAAAGGGTGAAAATGGGTTGATAAAGAAAATTAATCAAGCAACATAACGCAAATACCAAGAGATGGAGGCTCAATATTTAAAACAAAAATGCATCAAGGAACAATATTAAAAAACAAAAAAAACAAAAAAAAAAAAAACCAAATGATTATAATAATTTCTATTTGGAAATCTTGTGGCTTACAATCATAGGCTAAGAACCCCAAAGGGATCAGATAGAAGCAGTTCCTCAAAGCAACAGAGGCAGTTCTTTGGCCAGAAGCATCAGCAAGAGAGAACATCTTAAACCTGGACAAAAGAAGGAAAAAATTATGCCTCACATCAAAGAACATGAAACTTCATAAAAAAGACATTTGCACTGTCCCTCAAATGTGCAAGGGTCCAGCCTAGACCGAAGATTACCTATCTAGAGATTTAACTTGACCACCCAACTTCCATATTCCAATCTACTTATCTACTAAAAGTTAGAAATATTTCCGAATTATTTAAGATGTTTGCATTAAATAATGTTCGCAATCATCTCCTCAAGAAAACTCAGTGTGCGTCTAGTTCATGCCTCATTTGTCCTATATCTTTTGTCATGTACAGTAGTAGACACATCATGTATTCGGATGCAAGGAAATAAAACTTCCACAATTAAAAAATTTTCTCGAAGCAACAGATAGCTCTGTTCAACTAATGCCAAAAGAAATTTACAGCCTCATCAGAAACTGGTAACAAATTATGGAGTCACCAACTGCTTCCAAACATTGAAGTCTCATTTAGAAACAATTCATATTCCATACCCTCCTGCAGCATAATCGTTGCGGCACAAGTATGCAAGGGCCATAAAATGGGGTATTTGCCAAAAGTAGAGAGCAGCTGGGAGAATGATTGCATGAAGCGAAACCTGGCCTGATGCTGCAGCCCATCTGAAAACCAAAACAGAAGATCATGAGCCAGAATGCAAACTTGGTTGATTCTAGCCAAAACCTTAAATCACACGTATTAAGGAACAGTCAGACAGTATCTCACAAGAGATCTTTGATAAGATGCACCCATGTTATGTTCAAAAATAAAACGAGTCCAACTTTCATGAAAATATGGTGCTCAGTTTCAAATCAAGGATACTTGGATCACAGACGTTTGAAAACAAGGGAAAATTGTCACCACTCAGATCCTAAAGCAACTCTTGCAATTTGAATAGGAAAATAAAAAAATTTAAGTCAGAAGAACAGTTAAAACTTACCCTAGAAGTGGTGGAATAGCACCAACAACAGCCCCAACCCACGTATTCACAGGGTGAATTTGTTTTAAGGGGGTATATATGAATGCGTACAGAATCAAATTAGAAGCGCCAAGACCAGCCGCCAATGCATTAGCCTGCACAAACCTTGTCATAATAGCTCCAACATTAGTTCTTGTCTACTGTTTCCCAAAAATTTCTGTGATTCATATACTGTCAAATATCATGTACAAATGTGAGGGAGGGTGAATATATCTGGCCACCTTGCTTGCCAATAATGCAGTGCCAGCTAAACCCATGGAAGATGCCCAAGTAGCTGCATGAGATCTTGTTATGCGCCCTGAAGGTAGTGGCCTCTGTTTAGTTCTCTTCATTCTAGCATCATTATCCTTCTCAAACACCTTAACATACAACAAGAGTTCATTCAACAAGGGTTTCAAGTGAGCCTTACTGTCTCGCACAGCAAGAGTAGAGTAAACAATTAGAAATCACGCAATCATGGAAATAAACCAACTCAAGAACAAACCTGATTTAAAGAATTAGCAGAAGCTGCAACCATCATGGTACCAACACATGTCCAACAAAGTCCAGATAAATCAACAGCACTGCCGCTCCCAAGAACAAACCCAGTTCCAGAAGTTGCAACAACTAGCAAGCTGGACATAACGAAAATGGTAGGTTATCCTTTTGTTTTTTTTTTTTTTAAGAAACAAAGAACTACATTAATTTCAGGGGAGAAAACATGGGTAGGCATGAAGAGCACAAGGAATCCTCATAAAGGCAAAACAAACAAAACAAAATCTCAGAGACTATCTAACCCTCCAAAAACTAATTAAACCTTACGAAATCAATTTCCATACCCTCAAAAAATCAGCGAAGAAAATATTAGCGAATTCCTTAGTTTGAGATATTGATAATGCTACCCAAAGTCAATCCTTTCTCAAACATCCCCGTTGTCTTCAAGAATCCATTTATTCCTCTCAACCAACAGAAGAAAATGGTAGGTTATAATTTCAAAAGGATGTTTAAATGAAGAAAAAAAAATCCACAGGTCCCAATAAAAAACTGTTGAAGAGATGTACAGTATAACTTCCACAGTACAAAATTAAGCACCGACCATAGGTCATAGTTGTGACGGAGTGACTGACTAAATGCTTCTACTCTTTTTTCCATAAGATTTGTGAATAGGTTCACTGTCAATTTACAAGAGAAACAGTTTCTTTGAGGCATTTACTCAAATAGAGCACATGCATTGCTCATGCTGCCACACCTCACGTACATCTGAACAAGGCGATTACCAATGGTAACATCAAAGTCCAGAAGCCCCTTTTTGAGAAAGAGAAGGTGGAGTTGTTTTCCTTGATGCATTTATTGTTGGGTGTTGCACGATTGGAGCATGCGGGCAAGAGAATAAATGTCGGAATTCAAAGAGAACCCACATTTCTAGAGCTTGCAGAAAAATACAAACCAAATTTCAATATAAAATACCTCCAGTTAGAATTAGAGTACACAATGCTCAAATGATGAGAACCAATATTGAACTTGATGAGGTCAGTGGCAATTCATTAATAATCCCTAACCAGTAACCAATATTATAACTAAAAATCAGTAGGTTAGATTCAGTGTCTCAAAGTCCTTGAAAACAACAGTTTGGGCTTCTATTGAATCTAGGAATAGGTTTGATTGTCCATCTTTTTTATATAATATATATTAAGGCATCCTCCAAATAATTCAAATCGAAACAATTGGATGTCCAACTCGGGCCTACATGACATGAGGAACTGAAGTTATGCATTCAACTCGTGCACTTTCGCCTATATTCACAATTGTTAATTTGTTGTGGCAATAACAACACGCACTCATCAAAAACCCTAGTGTATCATCTAGCTAACAGACACTATATCAAATTGTCAACACTCATTACAAAATGTAACAAATAGACCTAATTCAACAAAGTTCACGCCATATTTTTCTGAATAAATCTGAATTTCATTCTTTTGACAATAATTTTGAAGCCTAAAAATAAAAAATCATTCGAAGAAATATCAAATCCAAGAAATCAAAATTCCAAAAATTAAAGTATTTTACGAGACTGTACCTGAGGCGAGCTTTGGAGAGCTCCCAGTAGCAGCGGCCATAGTGGCGAGCCAAGTCCGCAGCTTCCCTAACTTTTGAAGCCGCCATGGCCGGAAAGTCGACGGACACCGCTGAAACTAATCGAACTCCATTGGATGTCTGAGGCCCTAGCTTGAGAGATTCTTGAATGGAAGGCGAGGACGATGATGATGAGAAGCGAGAGAGGAAAGTGGAACAAACAACGCCGTTTTCCACCGAGGAAATGGTAAAAGGATAGTAGGATTTCTGTGAAATCAGGAGCTTCAGAGGGAAGCTCCGCGAGTTCCCCCACATTCCCGTGAAATTTTTGCGTTGGAAGAGGGACACAAACGTAATTTTGTACGTTCTATATCCTTCTCCCGTTCTGGCTATTCGCTCCCTAACACGCAACAATATACATTTTCAACTTGCTTGTCAACAAATCAATGAACAAAAGAATCAAGAATTCAATCAAACATAACAAAGCAGTCCTCCCCACCAGAGAAAAATCTCACCAAAGAACAAATGCAAATGCATAAGAGTGCATATATATGTATACACACACACATGCATACATATATGTACTTGTTTCTATCCTCATAACTGAAATACATAAAAAAGACATAAAAACTTCACAATTTCCAGTAACCTTTCCGGTATTAATTTGTAAGTACGTTTCCAGGTGATAAAAAACACTGAGACGAAACTGTAACATACAAAAATTGGAATAGTTTTCTTTCTTTTTTTTTTTTTTTTTCTTTTTCAAATTGAATTGAAGTAGAATAAAAAATCAATTTAATTTTACTTATTCCAGACCTAACTTCAATTTGTAACATCCATACTCCATAACCAGAAATTGTCCCAGTTCGTGGTTTTCATCACATTTCCCTAATTTTCCATCATATTCCGTCAAATTTTCGGGCGAAATTGTACAAACTTTTAGTCGCAAGGTAAAAAAGGATCAAAATTTAGTAAAATTCACAGGTTTTCAGACTTCGATCATCAAGGCAGAAGAGAAATCAACCATTTTCACAAATTCAACAGCTCCAATTAACGGTTTGAAACAGAAGAAAACAAATGCGAAGAAGGGATTAGGAAAAACGAAAACCGATGAAAGCGAAGCTGGTCGTCGGGGCCGTTGTCGATGAGGTTGATCTGATCGTAGAGGGAGAGGGCTCGTCTGAGGGAAGGAAGCGTTTGTTGACACAACGCCGTTTTCGGCTTCGGCGGCTGTTTCCGGGGGCTCCTTATCAGTTTCAGCGGCTGATCTCTCTTTCACTTTCTCTCTCCTCTCACGACTCTTCTTTCTTCACTCTTCCGCTTGTTTTACGGTTTTGCCCTTGCAAGCTTCTAAATAGCGAAATTACCGCACATAATTAAAACCTATCATTCTGAAACTCTCTTCGTGCTCTCAGCTCAGCCGCTCCTGAAACTCTCAGCCTCAGCCTCGCCTCAGCCTCTCTAAGCCTCTCTCAGCCTCTCTCAGCCGCAGCCTTCGCTCTCTCAGCCAAAGCTCTCTCCCTCCGTTTATCTTTCTTCTCTCTATCGGACTCCCTCTCTCCGTTTATCTCCTGCGATTGTCGGCGGCGGAGTCCCCAAAATCTCTGTTCTCTCGGTGTTGGTGGTTTTGCTCGTGTTAGGGTTTCCAAATTTCATCGCTGGCTGAGACCGGATCTAGTTGGAGCTCACAATCTCTGCATCTGTAAGTACTCGATTGAGCTTTTTTTTTTAAATGTCGATTTGGTGTATGGCTTGATGAAATTTGGGTTTTGAATGTCGATTTGGTGTTGGTGGTTTTGAATGTCGATTTGGGTTTTCAGATTTTGCACAAAATTTTTTTTCTCTGCTCTGTAAACCGTAAACCCTTTGTTTATCCTCTAAATGTGGAATTGGTCACTGGATTTCTGAATGTCGATTTGGTCGATTTGGGCTTACTTTGGTAGAGATTTTGGGAGGCCAAAATCGATTTTTTAAAGTAAATTTGCTAGACAAATCTAGATAAAAATGAGATGGTGGAAGAACAGGGATGCATCCTTGAAGCTCGTTAAAGAAGATCATTAATTATCTGATTGTTTTCTCATCTGGGTTTGAGTTTGCTCCTGGTTTACTAGTAATTGAGCTTTGTTGAAGAAGTCGGCGTAGGATTTGGTTCTTAATGCACTCACATATTCCTCATTTATGTTTAGGCTTTTGCGAACTTCCCTCAATTCCTTCTCAACTGCTGTTAATTTGGAGGCAAATTTACCATGAGTATATATGTTAAGACATTAAGAAATAAAAAAGAAAAAAAACGAAAGAGAGAAGAACATGACCTGAATACATCAATAATCCTTAATTCTTGAAAACAAAAAAAAAACAAAAAAAAAAAGAAAGGAAAATATATCCTTGAGAGAAGAAAGCATCAAATATGATATGTAAAAACAAACTATATAAAACCAAAAATAATAACTATTAACTAATTATAGCATCTTACTTGTTTTCTGTTATGAAAAATATACTTGTTTAGTTTAGTAACATAAGGCACGGATTTAATTATCTTTATAGGGTGAAATGGAAGGTGGGAGATGGAAGCATTGTGAGATTTTGGGAAGACAAATGGTGTAGTGATCAGCCTTTTGTAATCACTTTTCCATGGCTTTTTAGTCTTAAAAATGACAGGGAGGTGAAAATAAAAGAGGTTTTTGTCTGTAGGTGATAATTCTGTTGTAAATTGGAACTTTGGTCTTCGTCGAAATCTCAATGAAAGAGAATATGATCAGCTCTTAAATTCGTTGCAGGTTTTGGGGAATCTTTCTCCAAATCCTTCCCGGGGGGGGGGGGCGCGGGGTTTCAATCCTTGATAAAAAAATCCAAATAATCCTCGTTTTGAACCTTTTAAATCAATCTGGAAATCTTGTGCGCCATATAGGGTTAAGGTGTTTGCCTGGTTGTTTTTGATAGAAAGTTGAATACTTGTGATTTAGTGCAAAGCTCAGGTTAATATGAAGTTGACAAAGCTCAGGTTAATAGGAAGTTGACAAAGCTCGGGTTTATTTTCTCAATACAAGCACACACTATATGGTGTGTATATATATATATATATATATAATGAAGGGCTTTGATGATTACTTTAACTTCCTACCAAGGTAGTTAATTTGTTGGATTGATATATCTTTGCTTCATATAAATCATCTAAAAAAGGTCTCATCTGGGAGGCCAAAATCGATTTTTTGAGTTTGGTTGTTTTTGATTGCCGGTATTTGATTTTCTCAGGCTATGTGTTTGAATGTTTGACTATGTTAATTATTTGCAGCTTCAACTGTTTGATCTTTTGCCATTTTTTACCATTCTGTTTCGTTTTTACCATTCTATTGCAACACTAGCAAGAATGGAGGTTGACACTCTTTTGTCGGCATGAAGAGGACAAGGAATCCTCATAAAGGCAAAACAAACAAAACAAAATCTTAGAGCCAATCCCACTCTCCAAAAACTAATTAAACCTTACAAAATCAATTTCCATACCCTCAACAAATCAATGAAGAAAATATTAGCGAATTCCTTAGTTTGAGATATTGATAATGCTACGGAAAGTCAATCCTTTCTCAAACATCTCTGCTGTCTTCAAGAATCCATTTATTCCTCTCAATCAACAGAAGAAAATTGTAGGTTATAATTTCGAAAGGATGTTTAAATGAGAAAAAAAAAAAAAAATAATAATAATAATAATTCCACAGGTCCCATTAAGAAACTGTTGAAGAGATGTACAATATAACTTCCACGGTACAAAATTAAGCACCGACCATAGGTCATAGTTGTGACGGAGTGACTGATTAAATGCTTCTACTCTTTTTTCCATAAGATTTGTGAATAGGTTTACTGTCAATTTACAAGAGAAACAGTTTCTTTGAGGCATTTCCTCGAATAGAGCACATGCATTGCTCATGTTGCCACACCTCACGTACGAAGAAGGCGATTACCAATGGTCACATCAGAGTCCAGAACCCCCATTTTGAGAAAGAGAAGGTGGAGTTGTTTTCCTTGATGCATTTATTGTTGGGTGTTGCATGACTGGAGCATCCAGGCAAGGGAATAAACCTCAGAATTCAAAGAGAAGCCACATTTCTAGAGCTTGCAGAAAAATGCGAAACAAATTTCAATACAAAATACCTCCAGTTAGAATTAGAGTACACAATGCTCAAATGATGAGAACCAATATTGAACTTGATGAGGTCAGTGGTAATTCATTAATAATCCCTAACCAGTAACCAATATTATAACTACAAATCAGTAGGTTAGACTCAGTGTCTCAAAGTCCTTGAAAACAACGGTTTGGGCTTCTATTGAATTGAGAAATAGGTTCAACTGTCCCTTTTTTTTATATAATATATATTAGGGCATCCTCCGGATAATTCAAATCGAAGCAATTGGATGCCCGACTCGGGCCTATATGACATGACGAACTGAAGTTATGCTTTCAACTCCTGCATGGCTTCGCTTCGGATATGTTCACTATTGTTAATTTGTTGTAGCAATAACAACATGCACTCATCAAAAACTGTAGCGTATCATCTGGCTAACAGACGCTATATCAAATTATCAGCACTCATCACAAAATGTAACAAATAGACCTAATTCAACAAAGTTCGCGCCAAATTTTTCTGAATAAATCTGAATTTCATTCTTTTGACAAGAATTTTGAATCCTAAAAATAAATAAAAAATCATTCGGAGAAGTATCAAATCCAAGAAATCGGAATTCTGAAAAATAGAGCTCCCAATAGTAGCGGCCATAGTGGCGAGCCAAGTTTGCAGCTTCCCTAGCTTTTGAAGCCGCCATTGACGGAAAATCGACGGATGCCGCTGATACTGATCGAACTCCATAGGATCTCTGAAGCATTAGCTTGAGAGATTCTTGAATGGAAGGCGAGGATGATGATGATGAGGATGAGGAGCGAGAGAGGAAAGTGGAACGAACGACGTCGTTTTCCGCAGAGGAAACAGAAAAAGGATAGTAGGATTTCTTTGAAATCAGGAGATTTAGAAGGAAGCTCCGCGAGTTCCCTCACATTCTCGTCGCGACTCGACTAATGAAAAAAGGGCGAAAACTCCTCAAGAATTCATCATCTCCGGCATTGGACTTTGTTTGGCTTCCTGTGAAATTTTTGTGTTGGAACAAGGGCACAAACATAATTTTGGGCTCGTTTCGAATTGAGACATGACTTTATATGAAAATTTTTTAATATAATAAAAAAGTTAGATGTGGCAGTTTTTAAAAGTTTTTTATTATAATAAAACTTAAATTTTAAATTCAAATTGATAAAATAAACTGGATATTAGTCCGTTCTATATGCTTCTCTTGTTCTGCCCTAACACACGCGCCCCCCAATAATTTTACGAATGGTCCATATGATTTACACTTAATCTTACTTTAATTTTGACTTTTAAAATATTATTCAATCTAATATAAAATTAAATCTTAATTTAAAATTTAAATCAGAAAATGAGATTAACGCTAAATCTGAGGACTATATGTGAGAAAAAGAAACTTCAGTCCCTAATTTCTATCTGCCACTCTCCACTGTTGGATCGCTTTCTTTCTCTCTCTAACTCTCTCACTCTCAGTTTCTCTCTGTCCCGACTCCCGAAGCGAACGGTCGAACCTCTGCCGCCAGAGCGCGCCGTCGCTCCGCCTCAGTTGGTGTGGTGAAGGTATTTAACGTTTTTTCCTCGCGAAATCTAATCAACGCTTTTTAGTATTTGGTCAGCTTTAGTACTTGATTCCTTCATGTTCGTGTGTTTCTTTTCTTTCTTTTTTCTTTTTTCTTTCAGGTTTAATCTGGGTGTTTATTGTTTTTTTGAGCTGCTCTGCTAGTTTTTTCTCTCTTTTTTTGTTCGATATCTTCTTGCACTTTTTCTCTGTTTCTCATTTGCTATGTCAGTTTGTACTAGCCAACTGTTCATTTTATAGTCATTCGTTTGTGATTGCAATTTGCTCGATTGCTTTTAAACTAATTTCAAATTAAAAAGAAAAAAGAAAAAACACCTTGTAAGTTGTGAAATTTATTTTTGCAGGATTTTATACCATTAAATACTTTTTCTTTTGGTGGAATTAGAGAGGTGGGTATTGGGTAATGAGAGGATGGCTAGCAATGGTTTAAAGAGCATTTTGGCTGTTGCGATTTCAAAAGGGGTAACAGAGGCAAGAGCAAATATATTTGGTCATGTTCTAAACCCGACCGGCCAAAGAACTTCCCACAAGATTTTGCGCAAGAGGCTCATTGGTGAGAAAGTTGCTCAATGGTATCCAGATAACTACATGAGTGAACATCCTCATATCTTGGCTCGGAAAGAACAAGAGTAATCTCTCTCTCTCTCTCTCTCTCTCTGAGACTCCATCTATGTTTTTTTTGTCTATCTCATGTTCACTTTACGGGGTTCTGTTCAAAGTTACAAGTGATTCCAATATTACTTAGGTCTCTCATTTTCTATCTTTGTTGCATTGCTACAGCGTGAATTAGTGAAATGGGATTTGTTTATTTACGCTTCTCATCAGCCGGAGGAACTCACATGCTGATTGCACCATTTGTACTTCTTGATCTAGGTCTTCCTCGTTTTCACACATTAAGTTCAGAAATGTTGAAAACACGTTTAGTTGCTAATAGGGTGATTGTTTTGAGGTTTACAAAGCTTTCAAGCAGGTTCTACTATTATACACGGCTATGCTATGCATAATGCGTTTTACATCCATAGGAGTAAAATGGTCCTTTTTTTTCCCTTTGTAGTTGTTATTGTATCTGCATCGCAAAATGGGTGCAGTTACATTTTCTTTTTAGTCATAGAGAATGGGGATACTAAGGCTTTAAGAGAATGGATTTATCTGATAAAACTTGCTGGGGAACTTGGCATAACATCCAGATTCTGGAAGTTCATTACATTTTCTGAGCATTATGGACAGATTTTGTTTCGAGCCCTTTTGTATTTATTTTAGCAACCTAGCTAGAGTTTTTATTTCTCCTTTTTTTTTTTCTGGTAAACTTCTATTAGCCCATGTTTAAATATTTTGAGGTACATTCCTCTCGTTTATGTTAAAACAACTCGTATTTTTCTCGTTTATGATAAAACAACTTGTGTTTTTTCTCTCGGTCTCATGTTGGCGAGAGTGTACTCTTTGGCAGGCTTTATTGCTTTGTAGAGTTAAGAACTGTAACTAGCTTCTGTCAATTCTGATGTTATACAAAAATGTTGTGTTTGCCAGGCGCTTATCAAAGCTTGAAATGTTGAAGCGTCGAGGAAAGGGACCGCCCAAGAAAGGTCAGGGCAAGCGTGCTGCAAAACGTAATAAATAGAGATGATATATTGAAATTCAGTTGAAAACATTTCTTAGGTATTTTGAATAGACAGAGTACTAATAGCCAAAAGTTAAGAATTTCAGTGCTGCTTTCTTGATCTCATGGCATGTTGATTTTCTTCTCGCTCAAGTGAAATGTGGTGCAATTTGTAATTTGCATGAGCAATAATATACCGGTGTGGTGAGGTAAATCAAATTTGGCTCTCTCGAGTTTGCTGGGTGTTGGAACTTGTCTCTCGAGTTTATTTCCAGAATGCAAGTTTTGACTTAAGAGAAAACAAATTCACGATATTTATCTTGGTCAGAACACGAGAGCTCTACTCATTTCCCATTCACAATTCTAGTCTTAATCTAAATTGAATATTGTTGGGCTTTGAACTTGTATCAGCAAATATATGTGATCGCGCGTGGACATTGTATGCCTGTGTATGTGTAACTGAAGTTGTAAAATACTAAGGGGATGTTTAGTTCATGGATTCAAAATCATTCTCGGTTTATGTATATTTTTTGTGAGAGAAAATACTATAGCGAGTTACGAATCATTATTCGAATTATGGTACGGATTCTTACTTCAAACGCACTGTAAAATTAAAACTCTTGTCCAATTTGTATAGTGTTTTTCTTGAGTCGCAGGCCTTGATTCCGCAAATGCAAATTAGATTGAATTTCTTAAGGTTCTGAGCACAAGTGTTTGTTAGAATGCTACTAGATCAAAAGCTATTAATAGTTAGGAATTTTTTTCGGTAGGCCGGTCTATTAGTATGATTAATTTGTTACTAATAAATATGGTAAAATTCACATTAGATTAAAAAAATGTGTAAAATAGACGGATTTCAGACAGATTTAATATTAAGAAGTAGAATATTAATTCAATTTTTCTTATCTTACTGAAGAAACTCCTCAATAATGAATACTTTAAACCGCTAATAATGAATAGAACTACTTGCCTTGGGGTGTTGTCATTCCAATGTTAGCTTAGAGGTAAGACGGCGTTTGATCTATCAAGTATTCTATCTACCAATTATTCTTAACTAAGCTCGATTTATTTTGTATTTATTTGTAAAAAGAAAATGCCAACAATAATTACTAGTACGCGTCTCTTTCATACCACGAGTTCAAATATGTTGTCATTTTATATTTTATTAGTTGTCAAGTGAAACTCACACGAGTTAAATATAACGCCAAATTAAGATATAATGATTGCCATATTGATAATCACTCTGGTTACATAATTTGATATAATGTTATGCATTTAGAACTCAAAAAACAACCTCAAAAGTACTCTGAGAGTTTTTTTTTTAACGTAGTTTTCTATTCTTTCAATTCATGTTGTTCAGGTAAAAAAGCACGTGAAGTGCAACACTTTTCCGTCGTGAGAGAGTCTCAGTTGGCCAGACAATACACTGGGTTTTTAATGAACGCACTTGCTTGTTGTTATTGTTATAACAAAATAGTGGCGCAAATTCAAAACTTCGCGGTCTCATTTTAGGACGAGGTGCAGTCAATAAATTAACGTTTGGTTCATGAGTTCATAATTATTCTCAATTTACGTGACGAGGTGCAGTCAATAAATTAACGTTTGGTTCATGAGTTCATAATTATTTTTAATTTACGTATATTTTTTGTGAGAGAAAATATTATAACGAGTCACGAATCATAATCCTAATCATAACACGAATTATTACTCAAATGCAACATAAGTTGTGCCGCATTGGGTATATAGTGAAAAAATAAATAAATACTAAATTAAAGTAGAATTGAGTAAAATTATTTTCATTTCGTTAGTTAGAACCGAGACTTTAAGTTTTAAGGTAAAGAAGGGAATGAGGTGACTTTAAATTTTTTAGATAAAAAAACAAAAAACAAAATGCATACGTGGAAAGCGGTACATGAGACGAATATATAACATTAGTGCGTTTTGCACTTATTTCGAAAAACAGAATCAAACCAACCTTACTCATGCGTAAATTTTGCCTAAAACACAGTTTCAAGATTACAACCAAACATGCTTTCTTCAACTTCTCCACCTTTGCTTCCTCTCTTCTTCAATCAGAAGAAAACCAACGTCCTTCAATCCACTAATGTTATATATGCACGCATTGGCCAACCTCTTACAACAAAACCCCTCAGACAAACCCACTTCCTTTCATAACAGAATTCATGTGCACGCATTATAGTGTTGGGTCTTCAACACGATGCTTTTCTGGCCAACTTTCTCTTGCGTTCTTTCTCACGATCTAGCCGTCTTCTCGACGCACAGGAGCTGTTCAATAAAATGCCTGCAAGAAATTCCATTACTTGATCCACTATGGTTTCCATGTATGCACATCATGGTTGTAATAAACAAGCATTGCTGGTCTTCTCGAAGTTTTGGAGAAGTTCTGATTGGAGAACGAGTGAGCAAGTCTTGACAAGCGTTCTCCGAGCCTGCACGCAGTTGGGCGGGGTCGATTGAGGCTGCTAAGTGTATGGTTTTGTTGTTAAGACGGTTTTTGATCAGGAAGTCTATGTGGGTACCTCTTTGATTGACTTTCACGTGGAATGTGGCGATGTAGAAGAAGCAAGATGAGTGTTTGATGATTTGGTTGTGAGATCTTCTGTTACTTGGACTACGATTATAACGGGGTATGTCAAAGCTGGGAAAAGCGAAGTTTCTTTGCAGTTGTTTTTTCAAATGGAAGAAACCGACACTATTCCTGACAAATATGTTATAGCAAGTGTTTTAAGTGCATGTGCAATGCTTGGGTTCATTGACGTTGGAAAGCAAATTCATGCTTATGTGTTGATGAAGGGAGTTGAAATGGATGTTTTGATTCTTAATGTGCTTATCGATCTCTATGTAAAGTCCGGCAAAGTGCAAGCGGGAAAGAGACTATTTGATCATGTAGCGGTGAAAAACATTGTCACATGGACCACGATGATAGCCGGGTACATGAAAACTTCATATGATTGGGAGGCCATGAAGCTATTTCTTGAAATGACGAGATTAAGCTGGAAGCCAGATGGATTCGCCTGCACGAGCGTTCTTACTTGCGGCTCTCTTGAGGCGCTAAAACTAGGAAGACAAATCTACACTTACTCTATCAAGGTCAGTCTTGAATATGACGATTTTGTGAAGAATGGCTTGATTGATATGTATGCAAAATGCAATTCCCTGTCTGATGCAAGAAGAGTTTTTGATAATATGACCGGTCACAGTGTGATTTCTTACAATGCAATGATTGAAGGATATTCTAGACAGGAGAAGTTGTATGAAGCAGTAGATCTTTTCCAACATATGAGGGTTCGATTGCTCCAACCAAGTCTCTTGACTTTCGTTAGCCTTCTTGGTGTATCGGCTGCTTTGCTTACCCTGGAATTGAGCAAGCAAATTCATGTTCTCATTACCAAATTAGGATTCTCATTGGACATATTTGCTTCGAGCGCTCTGGTAGATGTTTATTCCAAGTGTTCATGCATTAAGGATGCTAGACTTGTCTTCGACTCGATGAATGAGAAAGATATTGTAGTTTGGAATGCAATGTTCTTCGGATACGTCAAACAGTTAGAAAGTGAAGAGGCTCTAAAACTTTACTCAGATTTACAATTATCAGGACAAAAGCCCGATGACTTTACTTTTGCAGTGCTACTTACAGCGTCGAGTAATTTTAGCAAGTCTTTGACATGGCCAACAGTTCCATAACCAGCTCATTAAGGCGGGGCTGATCATGACCCTTTCATCACAAGTTGTCTTGTGGATATTATGCGAAGTGCGGAAGCATTGAAGAGGCTTGTATGATGTTTACTTCCGCTTGTCGGAGAGAGGTTGTCTGTTGGAATTCAATGCTGTCAACATATGCACAACATGGAGAAGCAGAAAAAGCTCTTTAAATGTTTGAAAGAATGAAAGAAAAAGGAATAAAGCCTAACTATATCACCTTTGTGGGTGTGCTATCAGCATGTAGCCACGCAGGTCTTGTTGAAGATGGGCTTCATCATTTTGACTCAATGCCATGGTTTGGGATCGAACCGGGGACTGATCATTATGCTTGCATAGTTTCTCTATTGGGTCGCGCAGAGAAGCTATTTGAAGCTAAGGAATTCATTGAGAAAATGCCTACAAAGCCAGCGGGAGTGGTATGGAGGAGTTTGCTTAGTGCGTGTAGAGTCGCAGGTAACGTAGAACTAGGTAAGTACGCTGCTGAGATGGCGATTTCCAGTGATCCAACAGATAGTGGATCATATATTTTACTTTCACATGTTTTTGCATCCAAAGGCATGTGGGTAGATGCCAAGAAATTGAGGCAAAGAATGGACTTCAATGGAGTGGTGAAAGAAACAGGCCAGAGTTGGATTGAAGTAAATAACGATGTTCATACCTTTGTTGCAAGAGACCGAATTCACAGCGATTCCAATACAATTTTCTCGGTTTTGGACAGTTTGATGCTGCATATGGAAGGGGTAGGATATATGCCTAACAATAAAATTCTCGTGACGAGTGATTGAGAATAAATGCGGTGTTGTCATAAACACAGAACATCAAGAACAATCTTAAGTACCCCTTTTGGAGAGATCTAATTTTGAACAGATAAAAGTTCAATGGCCTGATTTTGGCTTCTTATTGTTGGGGAAAATCAGTTGCTGTATGCAAAATGTGCAGCGCAGTGCCTTTCTTTCAGGCGTTATTTGCAAAGCCCCAGCCATCTGAGCTGCAGCATTTTGGTCTTGGTGTTAAGACGTTTCTTATGTTCAAATGCAAATTAGCACCGTTGTAAAACAACAAAGCTCGGTAGAAATTTAGAAGCTGATGAAGTTTTCATGAAGCAAACATCAATTTTATGTCCTTGAAAAGTGGACATGTTGCACTTTCCCTATATATATATATATATATATTTAGCACAACTTTACAAGATATTTGACTCTCATTAACCATGAAGAGCAGGGCTTTCTCTCATTAACCATGAAGAGCAGGGCTTTCTCTCTCTCTCTCTCTCTCTCTCCCCTTAAATATATATATATATTGTGCTGAAAATATACTTGTAAACTTTTATGTACTAGAGCTCATTAATTTATGCATGTAGCTGGTTGCATTTAAGGGCAAACTGAGCGTTAATATAATTCTGTATCGCAGTTTTTCAAAAGAAAAGAACAGGGAACTCTATAACATTGAAAGGTAAAGGACCCATTTAGAAGGTGTGTTCAAATCAAATAGTTTGAATCAGAATTTAAATTTGTGAAATAAAATATTGTAATAAAACTTTTTAAATTTAAATTTTTATGAGGTAAAACATTGTTTGAACCAAAACCAAGGGGTTTGAATTCATCCTCTAAATTAAATGTTTACCTTATGTACTTGCAAAATTATTTCTGGAATTTGTTACTATCAATATGTTGGATATGTTCAATTCTCTAATTACATTTGGTTGTCGGATTGAAAATTTGTAAACTTGTTTTATGTGATATATATATATATATATGTCTATAAAAATTTGTAAGAGAATGAAAACTTGTAATTTCCTCTTATTTTTGTTATCTTTTTCCTATACTCTAGTGGATGTATATGAGTGCTTGCAGTTGAATGTTACCCCTAAAAATAATTTTAATTGCCGACTATGAAAGCAAAGAGAAGACTTGAAGTCCAGAAGGGGAAAAAAAGATACTGCAAATTTTACATCTCAAAAAGTTAACTTCCAAGAGTATTTTGGTCATATAATGTATTTCAAAGGTAATTGTCATTTTCATCTATATTTTAGTGTCAGTATTTTTTTTTTAACCATTTAGGGGCGTTTTAAGTAGTTTTAGTAGCTCAAACGAATAGTGGCGTATTAATTTTGATCAAACGGAATATTGGAAAAAATTGAGTGCTGTGAGGGTAATTTTGTTAAATGAGTTTTTTATTTTTAGGTCTTCCCAAATGTGATTTTATTGTTGTAGCTTTTGTTTGTGATGTCCTTTGATTTTAGCCTACCGTGCGTATATGAGAATTTAAAGTTCAACTTATAAAAGTAACAATAAAATAAAACACTAAAAAAAATAGAGAGAGAGAGAGAGAATTAGCCTATTAATCTGCGGAGTAAGTAATTTGACATATTATTATCGATAACTTGACAGATGTCGCCGGCGGTGAGTTTTCAGTCGCCGATAGCGGGCGTAATTTAACTGATTATTGTCTAAAATTTGACAAATTATTATCTATAATTTGAAAAATTATTATCAAAAGGGTAGCTTATCACAACAAAAGGGTAGAACTCCAGAATGATGTGTTTAAGGGTTAGTTTTTACAATTTTATCTATGTACCACAATCAATAACAGCCCATCTAATTCACGCATTTGAGTCGGTGATTTTAATTCTAAACTTAAGTTTTGTGAGATAACTCATTGGCGGGATCTTTTTTTATTCAAATTTTTTATGAGAGAAAAATATTATAGCAGAATTAGAATCATGAGCTCAAATGTGTGAAATAAACGGGTTCTAAAAATTAAATCATGCTTTAGAATCCATCTTTTATTAGTGTGTGACTTGAGGGCATGTTTAGTTCATGTATTCATATCAGTGATTATAATTCATTTCTAAGAACTCTGTGAGAGAATTATTGATTGGAAAACTTTTGAATTTAAATTCTTTATAAAAGAAAAATAATGTAACAAAATCATATTATGGATTTAAATATATTTATCAAACGGTCCTGAGAATCTATAGTACTGTTGTTTAAAAATAATAATAGTAATACAATAAACGTAGCTAGCTGGAATTTTTTTTTTTTTTCTGAAAACTAGCTGGAATATATTTGCGTGCAGGGCAGCTGTATGCAAATGACCGTTAAGTCTTTTTACGCAATCTATTTTATTTGTTTTTTTTCCACCGACTCCGAATCCCTCAGGTATTTTTACCCTGGTTTCGAGGTGGCACCTTAGGGAACTTCTCCAGGTCCCTAGCTGCTCCTTTCTCTTGGGCTTGTCACCTGGCGGCCCTTTGTCAGCTGCGGAGAGACTTGGACAGTCAAAGCCTCAAGTTATTTCCCTTAGAATTTTAACTTTCTCCGATCCCTTCTGAAGTACTGTGCTGGTCACCAGCATTCTGGTTCCCGGCCACGGTAGCGCTTGGTGGTCTTAGGGCGTCCTCCAGAGGAGGCATAGAGCTTCTCCCGTCCATTCGCTCGATGGTGGTCACCAACCCTTGAACTAAGTCGATTAGAGCATTCAACTGGGCCTGCATTTGTATTGGGTCAAGCTGCAGCATGCTCAGGGTCGAAGTTTCATTCCTCACCGGGGGTTGATTCCCCTGGTTAGGTTGATATCCTCTGCTCCCACCGTTGGCCGGATTGGCCGGATACGTGGTGTTCTCCTCCGTTTGACTGCCTTGATTCGCGGCGCCACTCCTTGCTCTTCTCGGAGGCATGATCGTTGGTTATCTCTTAGTAGTCTTGGATTCTTAACACATACACAAACCAAAGATTCTGGGTTCGATCTCTAGTGGAATCACCAATTGTTGACAGTAAAAACTAGTCAACAGATTAATAACAAGTTTTTGTGGTTTGTGCATGGATTAATGAACTCTAAACGCGAATAAGAAGAAAAGAAACAAAATCGACACATAAGATTTATAGTGGTTCACTCTAATATAGAGCTACGTCCATTGAGTTTTTCACTATTCTGGGTAGAAAAAACGCAAGTTCTGGGGAAAATGGGTGTTCACAAGACAGAACCACCCCCAGCCCATTCTTCCTGCTTATATACATCATGTCGTTTCTGCCAGTTATCAATCATCTAATCAAATCCCGTGATATCTCCACCATACTCTGGAACAGTAGTCTCTGATCACCGAGATTTCAACTAGTCTACCTGGCTTTCTCCACTGGCCTCACCACCTACTCTGCATACATTTAATGCACGTCAAATCTTAGTACATTTGTCATGTGCGTTGGATGGATAGGCACTTTTGACTTCATTTCCAGTTGTAAATGTCCACTACGAGGATCAGTAAAACCCTCCCAATTTTTAGTATAGCTACAAATAACACAAATAACTAAGGAATCATAAGCTACAAAAAGTCTTGAAAATATTTTAATTGTTTCAATTGGGTTCGACAAATGGATTACGTCGTTTCTTACTAATTCATTTCACTTCTTCAACTTGCGTCACTGTGCATAGACGCCAAGGATTCTTCCCCGTTTGGTTCAGCTCTTCTTCTGTGATTACTGCAGCCCTATCCAAAAATCTATTGAGAAAAAATGAATAATTAAAGCTTAATTAGTGAAGACCATTACTGGTGTTTGTGTATATCCTAATTTTAATACTAAAAGAGGAGAAGAAAGAGAGAGATATAAATATAAAATTTTTTTTATGCAATAACTTAGGCTTTATTTATTTCAATGGTTCTGCATTGTTCAAACTATAGTTTTTGAATGTGGCTATGTTGGGCTGGTACCCTCCGTTTCTTAGGGCAATCATCGTATATGGAGACATATAGAACAATGCGTTCGCAAAGGATGAATGATGACCACATGGAGATTCTTCATCACCCTCTAGACTTGAGTAATAATATGTATAATGATGCCAAACCCTGCATTTTGAAACAAAAATCCCTCATAAGTATTTTCTATGATTGGTAATTGTACAACCCAACATAGGACACGTGTCTACAGCTCTAATATATTGAGGCATCATCATTTTATTAATTCGAGTTTTTAATTTTAATTTTATTACAGTGAAAAATTTTTATAAAAAGTCACATTTAATTTTTTTTGTTATAATAAAAAACTCACATAAAATTACATTTTAACTTAAATTAAAAACTCTAATACGTGAGTATCTTCAAAAAAAAGTTCTATTTGTCATTGTGGGTTTTAATTATTCTATGCACACGTGTCAATTTTCAATAGACTAAAGTGCCTTTTTTCAATTCTTTTTTAAGAAAAATAAGGGTCCATAGAGAAAAATTCAATTTAAGAGGTGTAAATTTTGATCAGGAGTGAGATTACATATGTAGCATTCTCCATCTAATAAATGCCAGTGTAGATACTGAATATTAGTATTAAATTATTGACTCTTATTATGTGTAATATATATTATAATCATTCCTTCTTAAATTTAAGTCTCACTCTACCCTCCTTTATATTGTTTGATCTAGTAGTTATTCATATGGATATTATAGGAGAAAAATAGATAATTATTATGTTTTAAGTTTTAAATATGTAAATATCTCTGGTTTAGATTTGAATTTTATTGTAATTATTTAGGTAGTTTCTCATTTAGTCAGATTTCTCTTTTTCAATATTTGAAATTATTTGAATTGTAAATTACCTAAAATAGGATATCTTGTAATTCTATATATATTCAGTTAAATCAATGAAAAAGGTTATGCCATAATTTTTCCAAATCCTCCTAAAACTCTTTATATATATATATATATAACACAAATAATACTAAACACTATTTTTAGCAGTATATAGATAAAACTCATGTTTTATTAAAATTGATGCTTAACAACGTCAAATTTTCGATCAAATTTGGGTTATCTAGCACGAGATATGCTGGATCGTGGTACAAGAATCAATATTATTAACACAAATAATTAAGATGTATCATGATGATTAGTTGGTTGGGAGGCAAGAGTGGACTTACAAGGACAAAGATGGCTTGGAAGATAGCGCAAGTCTTGAACCTCCCCCAGTAGGAATCACGTGCGTTTAATTAATATATTCGTGTCATGATTTGAATTATAGTTCATGGTTCGCTACAGTATTTTCTCACACAAAAAACACACATAAATCGAGAATAATTCTAAATCATAATTTAAGAAAAAATTTGAACTGCATATTATTGGAAGTGCTAGCCAATTCACATTTTAGAGAAAAGGTCTTTAATAGGACTTGCAATGTACAAAAAAATGTATTCAACTTTCTTAAATAGGGTGAAAATTAGCATTTAAGTAAAATACAAAAGAATTCTTTTTAAGCTATTTGTAAGATGGAAATTATATAGTAAAATTATATTACGCGTTAACCAAACTATAAAGATATGTGATGGAAAAGGCAACGGGATTGAAAATGAAAGAAAAATAATAAGAATAACAGGAGACGATCCAATTAACTTCTAGTGTTTACTAAAGTTCTGATCAATATAATTACTAAATATACTTTTTACATTATTAAATAATCATGGAGCTATAACACGTGAATTTTAAGGATATTTAAGTTTGGCTTCCATTTCCTTTGATAGTGAATCGAAGGGGAGGTAAAGATTGATATTCTCTTATGTTATTGTACGGGGCATATTAAACTCATTATTTGTACATCCACGCTTTCCCTTTCAAAACAAAGTTTCATTGGATTGACACTTTTCGAATCAACAAAAAAGAATGGAGTACAAAAAAATATTATTACAAGGTATTGTGATTGGTTGAGAAAGCCAAATTTAACAAGCTGTTTATTGACAGCTGAGATCATGAGATTACACGAGCACAGTCACCAGCTTCACATATCAAAACTGCTGAGTCTTGGTTCAACTGACTTGCCAACTCGGGTTGAAGCTTTCGATACTCTCTTCTGACAAACGATGCGGCCTCATCCGCATGATTAGAGTCCACGAGCGCAAGACAGCAGCCTCTAAAGCCGGCACCACTGAACCGTGCTCCGAATACTCCTGGAGCCCTTAAAAGAATTTCGTACAGTTGAATTAGCGGCTCCGAACCTAAAGAGAGTTGCACCATTAGGGATAGTCAATCAAGTACCATAATCTTGATTCATAATAAGATCCATTATTTGATGGAATACACAATGATAATGGAACAGGAAGACACAATGAAATAAGTTTATCAGAGTTTTGAGGAGACTTTTAATCAGTTCTATCTCTAGTTTATCCTGTTTTGTCAAAACCAAATTCAGTTGCACAAAAAGAGGTCTATGGAAGAGAGATACTATGAATAACGAGAAAAGCACTCATTTGCAAATTTATTCAAATGAAGGCAGTTTAAATTCCACACATGGGACGATAATGGTTTGAGGTAATAGAAAGCAGATATGATGAAATGGAAAAAAGCTGTGCGTGTGTGTGTGTGTGTGTGAATGTATGTACCACACTCATAGTTCTTAATAGAACTTAGGCCAGAGGCTGTAATAAGCCTTCCCAAATCTTCTAAGTTGCCAGAAGCCCAAAATTCAAGTCCTGAAACAATCATCATTTCAAGTGAGAAAAGCATGAAGACGAGTTAAAGGGTGCACAACATTGTATTAAAAAATATTGTACCTAGTCATAAAAAATCAAAGCAAAATTTATTATGTATTCAACCAGAGAGGG
>NW_010358420.1:160792-176620 GCF_000414095.1 Morus notabilis | reverse complement strand
GGGGGGCATACCTTTGTTGACACGCAGATTTTCCGAAAAATAATGCTCTGCCCGTTTAGCAATATTGGGCTGTAATTTGTTCTGTAGGATAGAGATCAGAAATATAGGAAATGTTGAGTTAGTAAACATTCTTAAAGTAGATTGAGAGTCATGAACCATCATGTTCAGCTCACTTAAAATACTACAAAATTCAGTTATGTACCGAAATATCATAAAGAACAGAAGCCCCCATCTTATCAGGGTCTAACTACGGGAGAGTGATGGTCTAATGTTCAAGTTCTCATTGGGCATTTAGTGCATAACAAGATTAATTCTTTTGATGGGTTGAATAGGATGAAGCCATTTTTGTTCTTCAAAATTAAGTTGAGTTTTCATTTGGCTTCTAGTGTATGGTAGATTGATGATTCTAAGCTTGCTTCTAGAGTTTTTAGACAACGCGACTTCTTTTTATGCTTAGGCACATCGCCAAAAAATGCCAACTAAGAATTCGGTGGAGGGCGTGATGACTTCACATTTAGAATTTGAAGCTCGGTATGGAGCCTGGATTGTTTCCGGGTCTTGGAACAGTGTGCAATCTAAACTTTCTGATGGCATGCATCAATCTGATACGTATTGCCAATGTAAACTTGTGAAGGCAAAAGCTTATGATGCCGAAGTACTAACCTTGTGTCTTTGATAGGCTTCGGGTTCAACTGTTTTCAGAACAAAAGAAAGGAAAACAAAGACAATGTTAGATAACCCTCTTTAAAAATTATTACGCTTGGCCACTTGGCAAAGTGTTAATTGTTCACTAGAATGAAAGGCTGTTTTTCTTTCAATATCTCAAGCTACATATGAAATAAAGGTCATCAATATCTAAGAGTATTAGTTTCTGAAATTATTATCATCTTTCTGCAACTTCTAAGGCCTAGTAGTGCTTTTACTCAGAATTTAGGCCTTTTTATTTTTATTTTTTTGCTTAGCTTCTAAGCTAAGTATTTGAGAATGGTAAGGTGAAAAAACTCACTATCAGAGAGAAGGGGCTCCACTTTTCCAACTCCCGAAGCACTGTCGAAGAAGATAACAAAATGTAGAGCAGAACACATTAACACTCTAAACACGAGGCAGATAACCATGAAGAGAAATATAGTTGAGTAAAGAAAAGGGAGAGTATTTGACTTTTAAATCATGCAAGTGATCAGTAGAATTTCCATATATTTTAGCAATTGATGGAGTAATCTAACAAACTCTTAATTTATCTATATTCATTGTCATATCATCCCCAACCCCAAAAGAAGAAAAAAACCAGTGATTTTGATTTCATAAAATCATGTACATACTGGCCGTTAATACTTTTAGAGTAACTGGTCAAGAAGAAGGGAAAGAAAATAAAACAAAAATGCTCGTCAACTCAGGGATAGAAACAAAGAAAACAAAGCTCCCCCCGCCTAAAGACACGGGAAATTGATCATACTGCGTAAGAATTCTTGCGGCCTCTTGACATTCCGAAACTCGACGGTTATATCCAGGATTGTTAGTCAAAGCATGCTTCAATCCTGAAAATGCCAGTAGTATTTTGTATGCTGTATGTGGCTCGATGTTCTCATTCTTAATGAGTTTATGTTCTTTAGTCTACAAAAGAAAACGAGAGTCATGAGAACACATGCCGCTTGTAACTAAATTAGAACATAAGATATGCAAAGATCAAGTTTTAGTAATAGCAATAGTTATAGTACCTTGCAGTTCATGCACAAAAGACAGCCATACTTTGAAAGTAATATGGCAGATTGATCCAATATGCCGTTCTTCAGACCCAAATACTCATTTTCAATTAACCTGCACATTAAAAAAAAAAACAAAAAACAAAAAACAAAACAAAACAAAAAACTAACATTTTACAAGGTTTGACACCATATTAATAGTTAGTTGAACATGAATTCAACGTATCATAAAATAGAAGGACCATCTTTATGCTTCAAAGAGAATGGTTCAAGCACCATACTCGATATTTCAAAGTTCAATGTTAAATTATTGATACTAGATAATTATGCCTCAAATGTTAGACAAACATACCGATCATACTCGATATTTTCCTCCGGAGTCACCATTAAATTGTTTGCATTTTCCAAAGCCAACAGGCAAGCAACTCCAACCTGTCAAACATTAACTGTAAAAATAAATGTCGGATGCTGAAAAAATAAAAAGAAAAAGAAAAGGAAAAGGAAAAGGAAAAGGAAAAGATTAAGAAAACATAAACGCAACTCTTAAAACTTTATATGACCGCTGGATTATCTGAAAACCAAGGTTTTTTCTTCTTTTTTTTTTGTTTTTGTTTTTGTTTTTCCTTTTGGTTATTATAGGGTGTGACAACTTACGGCAGCAGAAGAACTAAGGCCTGAGCAGTCGAGACCCTCAGAACCGCAAATGTGTCCTATGAGACCCTGCAACAGGTGCAGCAAATGATCTGACAATTAAAGTTAAAAAATATGATTTTACAAAACATGGAAAAAGGTTTTATTAGATCATGTATTATCTGCATAAGAATCATCAAAGAAACGTGTCTGAGAAACATTTTTTCAAAGTGTTAATATTGTTTTGGAAAAAGAATCTTGACCAGAAAACCATTGGTTAAAGAGGGAAAGGGGAAAGAAGTTTCTAAAGCAAGTTCTTATTTTAAAAGGAGAGAGGAAAGAATCTTGGACGGTCTTTTCCAAAGTGCTAATATTATTTTGGAAAAAAAAGTATTAAAACATAACATCCTTCACTAATGGAAGAAAAAGAAATAAAAGAAAGAGGGTACTAAGCACATTAAATATATATCTTTTACAGATTTCTTAACAACTAATTTGATTAATAACGCCACATTATATAATTTAATCAAAGATCAACAAAAGTGAAATCTTAACCTGGGAAAGGTGGTTTCCCTTTCTCTGCAATGCATAAAGGGCTCCTCTTGGATAATTTCCCCAATTACATTCATCGCGTATTTTGGAAGAATCATTTGCATCAATCTTATTGTTCATCGCGTTGGCGTGTCCAGAGTCCTGAGCTTCGTCAACACTACAAATGCAAAAATTTTGAACAAAATCAAGTTCTCTACAGAGAAAAAGTCCCATGCACATTAAGACTGTTGTTTTATACCATTGTTCCAAAAAGCTAGGTAATCTGTTAGAAAGTGGACTAACTTTTAGCTCAGATTAGGAACTCTGTACCTGAACCTTACTTCTCCTTTAAACTGACCCGAGCGTAACACAACCTACAAGAAGATGTTCAATTATAAGCAACTGGAAATGTAGCATTGGAAGTAATTATCTATGCAATAATACACACGTCTCTTATCATAATTCACCCACACAATTCAACAAGAGAAGAAAGACAGATGATCATACATAAATTGAGAAACATCAACTTTTATTTGTTTCCCTCTAA
This sequence comes from Morus notabilis, assembly GCF_000414095.1. Lineage (NCBI taxonomy): Eukaryota > Viridiplantae > Streptophyta > Magnoliopsida > Rosales > Moraceae > Morus > Morus notabilis. Next base: position 173,212 of record NW_010358420.1, on the reverse strand, counting down.
GTTATTATAATTCTCCAGTTTGAGACCCACTTGACCTCTGTTATGTTAGTGTGGTGATCATCACCCATGGCAATGAATGTAGCTAGCGAGTAAGCAAATTTGCCTCTGATTCTAGCATACTCCCACCCTGATTTAAGGCCGGCTTCTTGATCATTTCAACTACCATACACATTCCTCTGTGCCCAGATTTTCACATACCTGTGAAGTGGCACAAACTTATCAAAACTGTTTCTCTAAGTGCCCGTTTGGTTTATGGGTTCGAACTAGATGGTTTGAACTATAATTCAAATTTTTGTGAGAAAAAACGATGTAGTAGAACCAGTTGAAACGAGATTTGAACCCCTTTTACCAAACAAGCACTAAATTACTCTGTCCTCCATTCTGGCCTTAGGCTTTTAGGATAGGAAAGACGGACTTTGTTCTACCGTTAATTATTCACTAGAGCGCCATTGGCCTTCATTCTAAATTGCTTTAACCAAAGTTGATCCATCTCTTGTTCTGTTCATCAGTGATCACTGGATGTCTTTTAAGAACTTTTTGTGCTATTTTCACATTCCATCAAAGGTTTCCTAATTTTTGTTAGATTTTAGACCGTTAAAAGTAGCTTTCTTTGTCCAAATCCTACACCTTATTTAGCACCATTTTATTTTTCCTAATAGAATTGAATTACATAAATAACTTTCAACTATTTGATGATCTTCCCTAGAAAAACACATGGCTTTCTGAAACTTTCATATGTAATCTCCCCGGAGATAATGATGATTGGTAGGTGAATACTTGTAGATGCTACCTGACTGTCACCGGAAGGAACAAATCCCAGAAGTATTCCCTTATTAATGGTCATGGCTGAAACCGTCCCACCCTGCAAAAATTAATTAATAATTAATAAAAGTGTAAAAAAGCCTTGTTAACTACTGATTCGGGCAAATTTTGAAGATAAAATATATGACAACTCAGTGCCGAGATTGACACGGCAAGAATGAAGAGAGAGGAAAATAGAGATAAAGAGTGGGGAAGAGGAGAAATTTAGAATTTAGAGAGAAAAAAAGAACAATGGTGAGAAATTCCAAATAATCAATATCATTACTCAAAATGAAATAACAATCACTAGGACCTATTTAAAAGAGGAGCCAAAAAAAAACAAAAAACAAAACAAAAACCAAATAATGGTATTAGGAAACTTAACAAAACTCTAGGTGACAATAATAAATAACCTTGACTTTAAATTCGGTATTATCTATATCTTGCTCCTCATCACCATTGGTAATCAAAAAGAAATCTTACTCAAAATCGGAAACTATAATTTTCCTTCAAGGTATAAAAATATTATTGAACAACAAAGCACGTTCAATCTCACATTAAACAAACAAAGTTCAAATGTTGGATTTGAGATCAAGTAAATACTAATGTCTACAAATGAAAATTAGATAATAGAAAACTGAATTTTCAAAACAAACCTGATGATCAATATGAGCTCCTAATGGGCAAATTCTATAAGGAGATGCCACAACTCTGACTTCTTCAGTGCCTCTCCCAGCCATCTTTGAAACTATTTCTCTCACCTCATTCAACTGCAACATTCATAACAAGTACATTTGCAATTCGAATAGAATCAACATGTACATTCATATAAAAACATAAATTTTAATGTCAAATCAAGATCAAATTACAAAAAGCTAACAACATAATAGCCTGAGGAAAATAATCAAATACCACTCGGACATACCAAGCACATATAAAAACTTCGGAAATAAAGCCAATGAAGGTAAACCAAACAAAACCCATCAAGGAAATGAGACCAAAATCAAATACAATGAATCCGGAAAGCACATTTATATATGAATATATATATATATATAAATATATATATATAGATATATATAAACATATAGAAGAGACGAAATGGAAACACAGATTGTGATGATAAGGGAGAAGAAAGCCCTGCATTAATAAATGATTGATTAATGGGATAAAAATAATAAATAAATAAATAAAAAGAGTTGGTAAATAATTACCTCTGATTGAGAAGGCCAAGAGAACCCACCCATTTTCTTCTTCTTGTTCTCGGAACTAGATTTGGTTCTGTAAAATTGTAATGGAACTGGGTTTTGTTTTCGTTATTTTATTTTAGTAATTTATTATTTATTTGGTGAGGCTAATGATATTAATTTGCATGCATTGAGAGAGAAAGTGGGGCCCATGACAAGTAAGGTAAGAACGCAGTTTCAAGTTAAAGGAAGGAAAAAAAAAAAAGGTCCTTTCAATGAACGGATGATTAGGATCTGATCCGGAGATAAATTGCTTGGTCCATTACGGGCTCCGACGCTGGGTCCTGGCACGAGAGTTACTTGAGCCCAGTAGGCCCATGAACAACGTAGGCCTAGCAGGTCCTTGGTCCCATGAGACAGAGCTAAGCTGAGCTGGGCCCCAATTGTGAAGCCTATTCTCAGGGTGAATCAGAGGAATGCCACTTCCAATGAGAGGAATTCCTATTTTCATATCAAATTAAAACATATGAATTACTGGACTTTAATAAGTCATATAAAACTTAATAGATGTTACTTTTGTTGGCTATGGTTTTGCTACTGAAAAACAAGAAAGATTGTTGGTGATATCTTATACTCCTCCGTGACTTTGGACACTTGCGGTACATTATGAATGACCTCATCCAATTTTACTCAAAGTATAAACTTAATTTTCAAACTACTGTGTTTGTCAAATAAAAATGGTAATATTTTCGTCATTTAGGATTAGTGTGTTTTCGTTGTTTTATTGGCTTTCAATTATAATATTAGAGGTGGTCTCCCCACCTTACCAGTTTTTATTTTGTTCTTTAATATAGAGTCTAGTAGTGGCCTTTGAGCTACATTTTGCGGCTCTCAATGAGTTTCTATCGATCGTAAAGTTTTGGTCAAAAAGAGCCTTATGTGAGCCCATTCTTAGTGTTAGAACTGTAACTTACATTTTACCCATTGTTCATAATTAGATTGTACTAATAGAATTGGTCTCAGTTGAGGGATAGGCCTTGTACAATATGGTCATTTACATTGTACTACTTTAATTAATATAAATAACATTTTCCATTAAAAAAATTAAATTACATAATATAACCAAGTAGGAATCCTAAAAGTGGGGGCATAAAGTATTGAAGTTTAAGTGTACATTGAGACTAGAAGAAGGAGAGATATTCAAAAAATGCACCAACCCAATGGTGTATAGAGTGTTTAAGGCCAAACGTCATTGCAATATGGCTTATTTTTACCTTTGTTTTTATTAGGACTGTTCATTGGTTTAAAATCGACGATTTTGGTCAATTTGGTGACTAAACCGACCACGTCAGTTTTAAAAAAATTGAAATTGAAATCGAACTGAAGAGGAGAGCCTTTGGTTGGTTGACCAACCGAACCATGGTCGGTTTTCGGCCGTGTTCCCACCAAAACTGAAGTTTATTAAACAATTTTAAACTATATATTTTTTCATCAATTTCAATTATTAATATAGTCAAAATTAAGAGAAAAAAACTTTTGTTGAAGTCCATTCAAAGATAAGGCATATAAAATATTAAAAGTGCGGCCAAGAAAGGACCGTTATATAGAGTAGTTAAGGTAGTATTTTTTTCATCTATTCTCCATGTGGGACTCTCGCAACTTCAGTTGTTAGTTGTCAAAGTCTGAAAAGTGTAAAATATTAATAAATATTATTGAGACCACAATGATATCAATGAGGACAATGTGGTTCAATGGTTAGTTGATGCTTTTCTTCCTTATATGTTAAAAGTTTGAACCTCTACTTGTACAAAACTCTATTTTTTTTTAAGTATAATTGTGGTCGATTGGTTCGGTCGGCCACTAGAACCAACAACTGACTGCCCATGTGTGATGGTCGGTTAGGTTTACCGACCGTCGACAGTCGGTTTCGCTTCCGATAAGTTTTATTCGGTTAGTTTTTTAGTCGGCCAGCGGTCGGTGTCGGTTTTGTGATTTTTTTGAACAATCCTAGGTTTTATGTCGCGTTTGAGATTTATTAAAGAGATTTGAGTGTTTTGTATTAGGGTTTGGAATTAATATTTGACGATTTTTTATTGGAGATGTGGTTTTCCATCCTTAAATGAGATGGTTGTTGGCTTTTCTATTCCCCAATTTATTAAAATGGGGCAGATTGCAGTGATTTTGCAAGACATGGGAATAAAGTGCAAAAAATTTAAACATTCTGGGGCAGTTATCGAAACCCAAAAACATTTGGATGGTAAAAGTGCTAAAACCCCTGAGAGCCCGCCCACATATCAAGATCGATCGTGAGAGACTCTAGGGTTTCGTTCCTTCGCAGCCGATCAGAGAACTTTAGAGAGAGAAGCTTCGGAGGTCGTCGACAATGGTGGACAAGGCGAACAAAGGACGGAAGGAGGAGGTCGTCACCAGGGAGTACACAATCAATCTCCATAAACGCTTGCACGGATGGTACGCTCTCTGTCTCTGTCTCTCTCTCTCTCTCTCTCTCTCTCTCTCTCTCTCTCTCTTCATTCAGATGCTTTTTTATGGAGCTTAATTTAGGTCTTCTCAAGTTTCGTAATTTTTATTCAAAATGAGGATTTGTTTGTCGATTTTGGTTCTATTTCATATCCAAGTGACCGAAAATACTCAAATTTTAGTTATTTATTCGTGTAAATAACAATTGATCGAAGTTTCAGCGAAAGAAAGTCTCTGATTGGACTAAATTTAGTGTTTAGGGCTTTGAGTATTTCCAAAATGTGTTTGGATTAATTTCGAAGGAGTTTAATTTAGTTCTTAAGTTTCTGTATTGTTCAAAGAAACTAAGATTTGATTCCGTTTGTTCCATTTCTATTTCTTTCCCATTTTGGTTTTGGTGTTTGTGATTTGAATGACTAAAGTTTAGTTATTTGCTTGGTGAATCAGTATCTGTGAAGGTTTCAGGGGAAAAAAAACGTATCTTTGAATTTCAAGTTCTTTGTGTAAAGTAGATTCTAATAAGTTTTCAAGGAAATGAAAAGAGTATCAAATTGAAGTGGGGTCATGTTTAAATTCGAAATGTTTTTCTAGAAGGATTTATATAGGGGGAAAATCTCTATTACTCACAATGTCAGTTATTGATTTACTTGTAACAGAAGATAGTTTTATGGATGGATTAGGCTTTAAGGATGTTCTTGTAGACTATTCTGTTAGATGATCTTTTTGGGTTGATGAGATATGGAATGGGCATAATTGCCTTTGTTATGTATAGTCACATATTCTAGAGATTTGGGGAAATCGGTCTAGGATTACGTCTTTTGTTGCTTTCTTAGTTTGTTTTGTTTTTGTTTTAATCAGAATCTATTGTTAACCGATGATGGTTGGGAGGACATGCATAACTGGTCTGTCATTGTAATCACTAAGGTTGATGTTGTCGGTGTAGATTCAATTTGTTGTCGTTTGGAACGGTTGCATAATTTACTTTACGTTCATCGTTGTGGATTAGGTCTTGGCACTTACACATGAAATTTAGGTGCATTGCATTGTATACCTTAAAATGAAAGTCGAACAATGAAATAAGATATTATCTAAAGTACTCTTCATTTGTGGGTGTATTATAGATGATGCACTTAATCATTGTGATAGATCTCTGATGTGGCGTGATCGATGTCATTCTCCTCAATTAAACTTATCAGATATTCTGACAAGTTCCATTGCAGAAACAGATCAACACTCAATTTTGAAGGTTTTGTCATTAAGATAGTTGAAGAGGTCTTTGTGTAAGCTATGGGTTTTTATGTGATTTGCAGTTGCATACAGCTTTGGAAATTTAGTTCGAACCCATGAGAATCAGTCAAAATGGAAATAAGCGTAGTTTAAGTTATCTTTTTTCTGCTTTAGTGCTTTTGTTTTCTATTTTCATAGTCAAGAAGCTGAGGTAGTATCAATTTTCTCGTATTTGTGCGTTGATAATTGTTTTCCTCGTTGAAGTGTTGTTAGTTTTTGCTCTTTCTCTTAGTTACCATAGGAAAAGCAAAACTTTTTTTTTTTTTTTGGTTCTTTTACCGTGTTTCTGTTTCTGCTGTTTATTTCTCACCTACTCCCATTGTTGGTCTCGTTGTTTTGTTGTATTGAATCCTTGCATGTTTTGACTTCCATGCTTGCAGCACATTTAAAAAGAAGGCTCCAAATGCCATAAAGGAAATCAGAAAGTTTGCCCAAAAGGCTATGTGCACGACCGATGTCCGAGTGGATGTTAAGCTCAACAAGCACATATGGAGTCGTGGAATCAGAAGCGTGCCAAGGAGGGTTCGTGTCCGCATTGCGCGAAAGAGAAATGATGAAGAGGATGCCAAGGAAGAGTTCTATTCTCTAGTCACTGTCACAGAGATCCCACCGGAAGGATTGAAGGGGTTAGGCACCAAGGTCGTCGATGAAGAGGACTGAACTTGTCTCTTGCACGCTAATTTAATTGAACAATTCCAATTTTGTCATTTTTTTCTCTCTTTGTAACGGAGATACATATATATTTTTCCCTTGTCTTAGCATTTTGTTGGAATTTCCTCAGTTTGTTCAAAATAATTATTTTTCCTTTTAAGTCCTCAAATCTTTTCTTTGCTGTGGGATGACAATTTAATTTTAGTTACTCTTTTGGAAAATGTTTGGTTAATATTAGGTGAGGCAAAATCCAGGCCGATGAAAAAGAAAGATGTCATAATTTTGTTGGTCTAGGGTGATATTGGAATGGTAAAAAATTTATATGTGGAGCCCGCGGCGTTTTTTACATAAATCAAGATAAAAAACAGAGTGGCCGTTTTTCACATAAATCAAGATAAAAAACAGAGCGCCAAATGCAGGGTAATATAAAATTACTACTTGGGCGAGATGGTAATTGCACATTATGTATATGGATAATGAAAGTTTTTTTTTTCTCTTCTTTTTTCCTTTTTCGTGTATAAACTGAACAACACAGAAAGACATTTATCATTCTTTTTTTCTAGTAAGGGTTAATGGCGTTTCAAGTTTTTTTGAACTTCGAAATGTGCAACTATTTAGCTCCATCCTGTTTATAATGATTTCAAGGGTTAAACACTTTAAACTCGGTTAAAATGTAGATCGAATAAAGTGCGCATATTATGGAATTTAACTCTTTTGCATGGGACTTCCTCGACTTTATTTGTTTGACGATTGGTTTCTAAACTAAAAATTTGAGAAATGTTAAGGTTGTTCTTTTAGAGTGTAACTTGAGTGTAGTTTTTGAGTTGAATTTGAGTTATAACTTGAGTTGAAGTTGTAACTTGAATAAAGTTGAGTAAAGTTGAATAAAGTTGAAACTTAAAAGAACGTGAACTTGAATAAAATTGGAACTAGAGTTGTCTTTTTTTGAGTTTTGTGAACAAAAGAACATGCCCGTTATTATTCACAAAACTTCGGGGCTGTTGGGGGAGCTAATTTTTGAGTGAAAAACTCAAAAAATGCAACTCGAGTTATAACTTTATTCGAGTTCATGTTCTTTTAAATTTAAACTCGAGTTTGTAACTAAAATTCGGGTTCAGAAACTCGAACTCAAGTTAATGAACAATATTTTTTTCTATTCTTAAATATTCTATAACTTTTTCGTTTTAATTCTGATTGAGATGATTTTTTTTCTATGCGTTGACAACGAAAAGACGAATAAAACTATACCCATATATCCTATTAAAATTTTGTATCAGCATTGAGTTTTTATTAAAATACTATCTAAAAATAAATTCAAGTTTTGACTTACTCAAACACAAACTCAAAAAAGATTCTTATCTCAAACCATAACTCAAATATACACAACCAAACACAAACTCAAATTATAATTTCAACTCAAGTTATAACTCAAAATCTATACTCAAATTACCTAACTCAAAAACATCTAAAAAACAAGCCTTTCATGTGTCGAACTTTACAAATTAGTAATGCGCAAGTGCAAGTCACGTGCAAGGCAATCCCTAAAATTAAAATGTCATTTTTATCCTATTATTTTCAACTGAAACCCCGTACAGCCATAATTGAAAGAGAGAGAGACCCACAAAGCCACAATCGAAAAATCAGGTAAAGGAAAACAATCATAGTTGTACATTTTTTACACAGAAAATCATCCTAAAGACTGAAGAGATCTATTATTACATATTTTTAAAAATTAAACCACCAAACACAATTTCAGTTTTTTTAAAACTAAAAATAATCTCAAAATAAAACTACCAAACGTATTTTCAGAAATAATTTCAAAATGAAAATGAAATCGTTTTTGTTTTCACTTTCATACAGAAAACAAAATCATTTTGGAACGAATTCCAAACGCACCCTAAGAATCCCATCTCTGTTCTATTAAGAGAATGACGATTGTATTCCTTCCTTTCTTTGAGTTTGCTGCTCTTTCATTTTTTCTTATAAAATAGTTTACATATCTGCTTTTTTTTTCATTTTTAATTTATCCATTGAATATAAGAGCCACGCACCATATTAGATCAGAAATAATTGGTGGTTTATGGGATTCTTAGGGTGCGTTTGGAATTCGTTCCAAAATGATTTTATTTTTTGTATGAAAGTGAAAACGAAAACGTTTTCATTTTCATTTTGAAATTATTTCTGAAAATACGTTTGGTAGTTTTATTCTGAGATTATTTTTAGTTTTAAAAAAACTGAAATTGTGTTTGGTGGTTTAATTTTTAAAAACATGTAATAATATTTAAAATAATAATATATTAAATAAATAATAATATTAAATAAATATATTAAATAAACGGTGTATACATGATAAACGTTGTACACATAAACGTTGGTGGTTATGGAAGTTCCAACTCTGGTGAGGTGGAGGAAGGGGCGGCAGCGGAGTCTGATGAGGATGATCGGAGGCGGTTGTGGTGGTGGTTAGGGGCAGCGAGGTCGAGGCGGGAGGAGGGGAAAAATGAAAATGGGAAATCGGAGAAGAGGGGGGGCAGAGGGAGAAGAAGAGGGCAGGTGGTTTTTGGAAAGATAATATTTAATATTATTAGATCAACAAAAATCACAAACTCAAATCAATATAATATCACAAACGTAGGACCAAACGTAGGACCTGCAAATCAGATATGATAACAAAAAAACTACCAAAAACTTGCTCTTTCCATCTCTGCAAATCAGATCCACTGCCGCCACCTCCACATCCCAGCTCTGGCAAGCCCAGGCAAATCCAGCTGCCAACTTCACAACCAAGCTCCGGCGAGCCCAGGGAATCGCGCTGCCACCTTCGCGGCCGTGATTATGTGAAAACTTGCACATCTCCGACTCGCGACAATCTTCAGTGGAGCACGAACCACTAGCTGTCGTCATCCACATTGGATTGATGCAGATTTTCGAGAGAGAACAGAGCGGAGGGAGGAGAGATAAAGCACAACGAGAGCCTTCACTGCGTGGATGATAACTAAGTCGAGTTCGCCGGTTCTCTGGCACGATTCAGATGAGGGAGAAGGAGCAAAAATAACAGCGACGAGATCGGCTTCTTTGTCTTCACTCGCGAGATCAGAGATCGGCGAGATCGAAAACTCTAACAAGAACCAGATATGAGTACTCCCAATTAGTGTCTTCGTCTTTCCTCAAGAGATCGGAGTCACGAGTCCGAGAACGGCGTCCTAAGTTCGGGGAAGAGAGAGAAACGTGGGGAGAGGAGAGAGAGAGAGAGAGAGAGAGAAGAGAGCCAGAGCGAAAGAGAGATGTCTGAAGATTAGGGAAGAGAGAAAGAGGATCGTGGGGGATAGATGGGAAGAAGAGAGAGAGAGATCAGTCTGTTTTCATTTTTTATCCTCGAAGAGTTCACACTAGTCAAGGACAAAAAAAAAATTCAGAGAGAAGAGAGAGAAAAGGAAAACAGAGAAAATGAAAACGATATTAAATCGTTTTCAGATTTTCAGAAAAGGACAAAAACGTTTTTGTTTTTAAGTTTTAGAAAATTGTTGCACCAAACGCGTTTTGTCTGTCCGTTTTCATTTTTTATCCTCAAAAAACGTAAAACCGTTTTTTAAAATGAAAACAAACGGACACTTAATTCCTTATTTTTGCCGGGATTTTGGTTCCCCAAATGTTTATCCCATTTCCTCATATCTGGGTCTCCTTGGCCTAGATAACAAAGGATGAAAATTAAGAAGGCCCAATAACAAAGTAGTGGCCATGACCCAGTTTAGACAATGGCAAGGATTCTCTTGCTCGCATGTCTTTTTGCTGGAAACACTTTCGGCATTTGTGAGGTGGCCATGGTTTTGATTTTGTGTGCAAGGCGGGCCGGGGGAGTAAGCGAGTCAAACAAAAAGAAAGACCGTTTAGTTTGTTGATTTAAATTTTTAATTTGAGTTGAAATGTGATTTTATATGAAAATTTTTTATTGTAATAAAAAAATTAAATATGACTGTTTTTGAAAATTTTTTATTGTAACAAAACTCAAAAAATACTGACATTTTTTTTGTGATTTTACTTGCATGCCTTGTGTCCACGTGTCATTATCTAATGTTGCTAGAATTGCATTCGTGATTTTCGAGTTATGAAAATCGTGATGTGCAGCATTTCTCTAAAAATTTTTGTCCTTTCTTAAACAAGATTCATGTTACGTCTTTCCTCTTTTAAGAAAGGAAAAGGAGTAACTATCTTAAGGTAGATAGCACAAAAGGTATTTTACACATTTACCTCTTAAATTTATATGGTTTGGCTTGACAATTTGGTAACTAGACCCAATAAGCCTCAATTCACTTCCAACTTAAATTACGCTCAGAAATTCAGTTTATCATTACAATAAGTCCATGTTACCAACTAAATTTATAAGATCATTTTATTAATTCACGTGTCACATCAATTACTCAGTTAATAATTCACAAGATCATTTTATCAACTCACGTGTCATATTAGTTACTCAATTGATAAATAAGGATTATGATACACACTCAGTTGAAAAATAAGGGTAATGATACATTTGATGTCCCTTGCATTATACTAATATCAAATCCACTTTTTTATTTTAAACGACATTTTGGTTTGCATTTAAAAATCATTATCTTATATTCTTAAGACAATAAAGTTACACTTTTGGTTCGTATTGTCAATTTTATGCCGTCAGTATGTTTAAGCGCGCATATGAATGAGCATGCGATTTCAAATTTCATTTTTTTTTTTGGTCGTATGATAAATAAGGGTTATGATACATTTGATGTCCCTTGCATTATACTAATATCAAATTCACTTTTTTATTTTAAACGACATTTTGGTTTGCATTTAAAAATCATTATCTTATATTCTTAAGACAATAAAGTTACACTTTTGATTTGTATTGTCAATTTTATGCCGTCATTATGTTTAAGCGCGCATATGAATGAGCATGCAGTTTCAAATTTCATTTTTTTTTTGGTCGTATGATAAATAAGGGTTAGGATACATTTGATGTCCCTTGCATTATACTAATATCAAATCCACTTTTTTATTTTAAACGACATTTTGGTTTGCATTTAAAAATCATTATCGTATATTCTTAAGACAATAAAGTTACACTTTTGGTTTGTATTCTCAATTTTATGTCGTCAGTAAGTTTAAGCGCGCAACTAATATGAATGAGCATGTAGTTTCAAATTTCATTTTTTTTTTGTCTTATGATACAAAGAAACATGTTGTTTATTATTAATTTTATGTAGTCTGTATGTTTAGGCATTCTATCGGCATGAATGAAACAACATGCCATTTCAAAATTCAATTTTTTTTGTCGTATGATACAAAGAAATAACGTTCTGCTCAAGGCTGGCAACCTTGTATCCAGAATTGTTAATATCATTTACTTTCGGTATCACAGCAGCTACGGCTTGAAGACAAAGCGGGTCTGATTGATCAGATGAACCTGATTGTCGGGTTAGATAGAAGAAGAATAGTGGACGATTTGTATCATGCCACTATAGCTTAAGTCCCACAGCTTCATGTGCAACCTTTCTCTTATTTTATTATACGATAACACTCGCAATTTGGCGCCTTTATTAGTCTTAAACCAACTCTAAAGGGAGTGAGTGGCCTACTGTCATTTATGAAAGTATATTTTGATACCTCAACTCAAAATGATACGCTATGATACGATACAAATCAAAATAATATGATATTATACAATATAATATAATACGATATAAATAATGAACTAAATCGACAACAATTGTCAAAAAAAAAAAAGATAACATAACATAATGACATTTATATAAATCTTTTTACATATAAAGGACGATAAACTCATAATATCTTATAAAGAAAAGCTGATTCTTACACTTAAAATACAAGCGCCCCAACAATATAATAGTTGCAAGTAAATAATTTTCAAAGAGAATTCTTTTGATCCATTTAACCTTCATCAGTTTTTTTTTTTTTTTTTTTTTTTTTTTTTTTTTTTTTTTTTTTTTTTTTTTTGGTTAAAAATTTAAAAAAACCC
>NW_010358420.1:147684-160775 GCF_000414095.1 Morus notabilis | reverse complement strand
CCCCCCCACAACTGACCTCTGTAATTCTTGAACTCGTTTCTCAATTTTTCTTTACAAACTTGAGTAGCCCACTCCTTGAATTGCATGATTTTTTCTCTTTCAAGTGGTTGTGGTTGAGATGAAAGAACATGGGCATGTAAAGTAGCAAGAAAAAGCAAAATTGATAATATCACCACCACCTCATTACCCATGATATTTCTATACAAGTTTCCCTCTTGATCAATCTTTTTTGTTTGTTCAACTAATTGATTTAAACTGTAATTTATATATGAGAATCTTTGTCAAAAGGAAATATATGAAATCACCTATTTGATAATGATAATGTGCTGTACTTAGTAAGGTTGTCTTTTGGACTAAATAAAAGCTCGTTGGATAATATTAATATTATTACCGACTTGACCTATTAGTGATTATAAAAAGTAAGAGAGTATTTAATGTTTCAGAATAAAGAATAAAGATTGATCAATCCTATGGTAGTGAGTTTTATATACAATGAAAAATTTTGCTTATCATTATTTGTAACGGCACATTAAGCTATATTATTTACTATGTGATAGGTTTTTTTTTTTTTTTTAATTAAAATGTGTGGTGATTTTTCACCAATACATGGTGAGATAATTAGACATATATTGAAATTTAATTAGACACTTACCTCTTCATAATTTATTTAACACTCGAAAGATTGCATAAAAACATTACTAAAGCCGAAGTTCTCCCAAAATTACTAGTTAGTTTATAGTAAATAAAGGCTATAGAAAAGTTAATCACCTATAAATAGCCTTTTTTTTTTTTTTTTGGAATAACAATAAATGTCCAAATTTTTAGATAAAATAGGGAATTACTGAATTTCTCACATGATCAAATTTGATCATGATTAAAATCAATAAATCGGGTATTACCATGATTAAATTTCATAAAATTTAGGATTTACTCCTATGAAGCTTCAAATGAAATCCATTGTTTAACAGTACTATTTAATCAATACATTTACTAGTTTTTACTTACAGAATACTTTTTCAATGCCTTTTTTTTTTTTTTTTCCTTTTCCTTCTAGGGTTAGTTGATTAATTCTTGGAATTTCGTTTGTGCTTTGCTTAGACGTATTTTATGGGCTCGGTTTTAATTCCAAGTGAATGGTCGTGAGTTTCTGAACTTGAGGTTTTGCAGCCTGTGGGCAATTTTTAGGGTGTGCGTATACATATATATTAACTAATAGGTTGGCACAAACTAACCAAGTCATTTTTATTATACACCTTCGATAAAAATGAAGTAATAAAAAATAAATTGCAAGAAATAAAAAAAAAATAAAAAATCCAGCTACAACGGCCAACAAAACGAGAAAATAATGCAAACGAAAACGTTAATCGAAATTAAAAGGAATCTACTTTCTTAATCAAAAAAATTAAGCGAGTCCTCGTGACGCCCTTAGCTAGTAAAACTTAGAGGGTAAAACATTACAAAAGGAAAAACATAAATGCTTTTCTTTCTGAGATGTGGTCACACTCTTTTGTAAGCTTAGTAAGCTGATCCATTATTGTATCCAAGACCCTGAGATTACAAAATTTATTTCTTTCTTAGAATTGTGTCACTTGATTTCCATTTTCATCAAATTACTAGTTGTAGGCACATCCTTTTACTCGATTCTTCGTGATCCGAATTTGACACTTACTCTCTACTCAATTTATTTTTTTATTATTTTATTTTATATTTTTAAAAGAATATTTTCTATAAATAGATTTACAAGTAGAACAAATGGAAATTTACTTGCGGGATAGTTTGGCACAAAAATTCAATAGATGATTTCTTATCATTATTTTAACAATGCATAAAACCATCTCATATAAAAAGACAAGAAATACAGAATTAATCTCTAGCAAATGGTAATAAACTGACTGCACTCGCAAATACTAAAACAAAAGTACAAGAAAAATAAATTAACTATTGCGTTTACAATATTAGTTTTTGTTCTTCTTTTTTGAAGTCCACAATATTTATCTTGATTTTTGTGGTGTTCTTATACGCAAGCAAGAGAAATAAATATTACCTAAATAACTTGGCACAAATTTGGAAAGCTCACACTATTTTTTTTTTGCCCCTTCGTCATTTGCATTCTTCAAATTTAAGACCAACACATGGCTCATATATTTTGAGAGTATGTTGTCTTTTTGACTCGTGACTTTTGTGCTTCTTGAATTCCTCACTAAATTTTTCTCGACAAACTAGAGTAGCCCACTTTATGCAGTGCGTGATTTTTTTCCACTGAGCTTGTTGTAATATGGAAGAAAGAAGGAGCACAAATACCATAACATGGTTTAGAAGAATATTGGCATGTGAAGGAGCTTGTAAAAGGATGAATATTATTGATAATATCACCACGAAGACATTGCCCGTCATGTTATAATTTCTACACATACACACATGTGTGTGTATATATATATATATTTCAAACTTGACCAATTTTTTGTTTGTTCAAATAATTGTTACATACTGTATATAATAATTTGTATCCGAAGTGAAATACATGGCCCGTTCATTTCACCGATTCGAGTTTAGAATTCGAGTTTTACTATAATATTTCTCAGAAATAGTCACTTCTAACTTTTTTACTACAGTAAAAAGCTTTCACATAAAATCACATTTCAATTCGAATTAAAAACTCGAATTAGTGAACTAAACATGTATATACTTCATCGGTCACTTATCTCTTCATAGAACATAAAAGATGTAGAATGCATATTGCACTTTTTTTCCTGATTGGTAAGAATACATCAAATTGTAACAATCATTTGGTCGTTTACTTGACAAAGTGCGTCTCTTTGGTCGTCTAGAGGTTATATGTTTTTAAAATTTTGGATTATTATCACTTGTGATCTTAAATTTTAAGATCATTCTCAGTTTATTTTCTAAATTTTAAAAACTCTCACTTTGCTCTTAGAATTTTAGATTAGTCTCATTTAAACCCTTTTGTAAGAATTTATGTTAAAATCATATCAGAAAAAAAGGTTTAAGTGTGGTCGTATAGTTTTTATCTGTTTACTTTTAACAGATGTTCAAACAGAAAGAGAACGTGATTGCATTACTATCTTTTTTTCTATATATTTTTAACATAAGTTCCAACATAAGGAGTTAACTGAGAACAATTTAAATTTTAAAAGATCAAGTGAGAATTTTTAAAGTTTTGAGCGCAATTAAGAATGACCTCAAAATTTAAGGGGCACCACTAATAATAATTCTAATATTTTTGTTATCATATGTCTAAAGCCCCTTGTATACACAAATTATTAGTATACATAAAAAAAAAAAACTCTATGCATGTATAAATTATTGAAAATGTGGGAAAAATTCCAAGTAACCTATACGATGAAGCTCAGAGTACTTTAATTAGTACTAATGACATATGCTATATATAATTGTTGTCTTGATACATGAGTTGTGTATTTTCTGAACTCATTAGACTAAATTTTTGTTGACAAATTAACTTGTCTAACCAAATCATTCAGATCTTGTTCTTTTCACAATTCAAGTCACAATTTAAATTCTATTACTACAATATTTTTTCTCATAAAAATTTAAATTCTACTTTTTCGCTACAGTATTTTTCTTTTACAAACACAACTTGAGTTCTTCTTAACTCGAGTTGTGAAACGAACGCCCTCAATTGCTTGAATCTTTTTTTCCTCCTCCAAGTGGTTGTGATTCAATTTCACAGCTCGTAATTAGTAGGGAAGAATTATTGTCATGTAAAGTAGCAAGAGAAAAGCAAAATTCTTAATATATATTGAGCACCAAGACATTGCCATGTTAATTATTTCCATGATTTCCTACTGGATCAACCTTTTTATTTGTTCAACTGATTGTTTTATCCCATAAATTATATCCAAAACATCCTTTCATGAACCCAAGAGTTTATGACAATTTTTCATCAAAAGAAATATATGAAAGCCTTTGTTGATATCTGAATTTGTATCATACCCATTATGGGTCCAGGCCTAATCTTTTGCATCCCGCAACGTAATTGGGCTTGTTTTGTGGACTCAAGCCACGCTCAGAGAACTCCTGTGGGTTGCGGTTTGGTGGACCATGAGTGATCATATAGGCTCATTTATTCTTAATTTGACCCAATTTGAAATCTGCTTAGGGTTTTTTAGAATTAGTCAAATTAAGCATGAATGGGTAATGGAGGATTCAACCCAAGAAAGCCTTCTCCTTGTATTTAGAAGCCCAAAATCCTTTATTTCACCACTTAAAAGACCCAAAACCCAAGCTTGATCATTTTGAAATTTTCTGTAACTCAAAGGCCTGAGAAATCCATCAATTTTGGCTCATTCAGAGACTTTTCTCACGACCAGACGTGCCTCTCGGAGTACTTCCCCTGTCAGGCATGCTTTCCTAGCTTTTCTCCATATAAGGTTGTCCATTCAAAACACCTATGCGCATTCAGAGCAATCTGTCATCAGAGCAAGTATATTGGCTGCTTGGTCATTCTCGTACAAATAATCTCTGACGAAAGTCTGACACGCGATCAAACTCTCAAAAAGGAGAGTCTTCGAAGTACTTAGTTGAGTCAAACACTTTTAGAGATTTCAAATTTGAAATCACTTCGCGTCAGCCCGAAATTACGAATTTGGACTTCGGACTAATTTGGTAGTGCTGTAGTGTACATGAACCAAGACGCTAGCTTACAAAGTGGCACCAAGAAACAATATATTCATGCACATATATATTGATATATATTTTATAACATAAGATGTAACATATTGGCTATTGCTTTTCTTCCTTGGTGCAGATTATGGAGGTTTTAATATGTGTTGGTCATTTGGTACGATGGTAAGCTCAATGGTTCTGTGCCAAAGCACAATGTAGGTATGTACCACAAAGTACGAGATGTGTCTAGGCTTATAGGTTGGCCTATGATTTTTAATCTTAAGTTGAAACAAGCATGGCACACAATTTCTATAGGGCATGCAATATTAAAGCTAGATATTTTTATTAGTGGAGGCTAAAAACAGCTCATTTGGTTGGAGGATTCATTCTCTGATTCGAATTATAGTTCATGATTTGCTACAGTATTTTATCTCACAAAAAACACACGTAAATTGAAAATTATTCTAATTTCATGATTCTAATCCATAAACTAAACGGACACTAAATCAAAATGTACTTAATGAAAATAAATATCTACAATGCACTATAATTGCCCCTATTAAGTCATGTTTTTACGATTTGTATACGATTAATTCAAACCCATCCTCCCCCCGAGGCATTATTTTTTTTTATTTCCCGTGCGTTTTCATTTTTCCATTCATAGCTAACACGACGACGTTTTATCTTTTCCTCTTCTATATAACCACAAACGACGTCAAAAACCGAAACGAAAAGTTCTGCAGAGAGAGAGAGACAGAGCGCTCTACATTTCTCAGGTAATTTCATTTCTCTTATTAAATTTTCATTCCTTTTTTTTTTTTTTTTTTTTACCTGTTTGTTTCTCTGGAAAACTGAAGAGAAATCAGGAAAACACCGAACTGCCTTCGCTACTTTAATTAGAGATTTTTTCTCTGCGTTTTCTTTTCCACCTCTCCCCAAAAATTGCTTGTAAGCCGAAGGTGAACATCATCTATTTACTGATTTTTCAAGTCTCTAGTTTCAATTTTAATGATCCGTATCCGAGTTAGCGATTTGGTTACGAGAAATGTGATTTTGTTGTTTCTCTTCAATTTTCGCTTCACTTCTTCTGGAATTCCTTTTCCTGGCATTACGTAGCGCATCTGAGATTTTCGTCTACTTTTAGGTCAAAAGAAAACTTTCTATGTAGATTAGGAATGTAGGAGAAATTCTAATTGATGTAATTTACTCTGAAAAGAAAAGAAAATCACTTGAATCTATAGTTTGATGCTCCATTGGCAGACATGTCACTCATTATTGTTTCTTGCTGATTTAGTTTGTTTAGAGATATGAAACATAAACCAATAAGTAGAATCCAAAAGTAAAAGCTATGATTTCTTACATTTGAGTAAATGCATGATTTTGTTTAAAGTCTTATTTTTGATAGAGCTTAAGGGGATAAAATCATATTTGAACTTACTAATAAGCAATAGAAATGCTAGAATCATGTTTATAAAATTTTGGTGAAGCTTTCGTAAATGGGGTAAGGGTAGAAGCAATTCTACTTAATTTCGTATTTTTGAAGAACATTTTTCCTTTTGGGCATCAGTGGTGTCACAACTCACAAGGAATTTGTTTCAACATGTAAAACCGATCTCATATTAATTGCAGGTCGGGCACGACTGCAGCCTGTTCAGCATAGATTTTAGGCGGTTGAAGAAAATAAGTAAAAACCATGGCTTTTGAGTTAGGGTGGTCGTCTATTTTTGAAAAAGCTTAGTGGAATGAATGAAAACTATTTTTAAAATTTCTTAATAGCAATAAAATAAAATTAGGTTTGAAGCTATAGGAAAAGTTGCAGAGCTTCTAGCCAAAAGCTAATATCAAAAGCTAAAATTAGGTTTGGACTCATGAAGCCAAAAGCTGCTTCCAAGAAGCAATATCAAAGAAGTCTGAACACACTTTGATAGACAGTCATGGGTAGAGACCTTGTGGGTTGGGTTAAGTTGGTATCTATTAGCCTTTTCTGTTCTGTTTCTTAAATATAGTCAGTTCCTGGTCACATCCTTGATTCTTCATTAAGACTTCTCCTTTTTGTTTTGCCTTTTCATGTGGAGAATTCAATATAAATGGGTGTTCTTTCCTAAGATTCTACTTAAGTACTTGCTCAAGTCCTTTCTACTGGTGTCTATTTTCTCAAATAACACTTATTCCATGCTTGCTCTAAACTACAATTTCTAAGGCCTCGTTTGCTTCACGAATTCAAGTTTTCAATTCGAGCTGAGATGTGATATTTTTAGAGAGCTTTTAACTGTAGCAGAAAAATTAGATGTGACATTTTCTAGGAGCTTTTAACTGTAGAAATTTTGAACTGAAAACTCGAATCGGTGAAATGAATGATGCCTAAGTTTTTCAAGTCTATAACCTGGAGTCTCTCTTTTTGGCGGGGCTTTCTCATTTTTCATGTTGGTAATGGAGTTTTCTGATTTTCCCTATCTTTCATTTTCTTCATTGGGGAAAGATTTATCTCCAAACTCAGATAACCTTGATACATACTAATTATCTTCATTCCAACTTGATTTTTTAATATTTAGATGATCTACCCTTTTACTTTCCCTTTTTCTTTTTCTATAATCATTTCACAGATGGAGGAACAGCTTCAAAACTCTCCAAAACTAGGTTCTCCCACTGAAAATGATGATCTGAAGTACGTCTCCGGGCTTAGTACCATACTGGTTGCCACAATTCAGGAAGCAAAAGACAGAATCTCTCAAATTGAATACATATTCTGCAGTCAGCTCTACCCAAATTTCCAATCAAAAACTAAACTCATGCAGAAAGTTTCTGAGGCCAGGAGAGCAGCAGATATTGAATGGAAAGAGAAGGAGAGTGATCTCTTATTCCAAATAGAAAGACTCAACCTTGAAAAGCAACAAACACTTGAGGAGAACCAGTCTCTGAAGCTTGAGAAAGCAAGGAGTGCAAAGGAACTAGGAGACAAGAATTGTGAATTACTAGCCAGATTAGAAAGTAAGCAACATAAAGTCGAAAAGCTGGAATTGAACCTTCGACAGAAGTCCAAGGAAATTGATGAGGGAATGAAATTGCGAAATAGCTTACTCGAGTTGATTCATTTGAAAGCCTCTGAGACTGTCAACAAAGAAAAACAACTGAAAGAGTATGAAGAAAAGACGGATGTTCTTCTTTCAGAACTGCATCACCTGGAGAAAAAGGTTGATGAGCTCCAAGAGGAGCTCAGAGAAAAGATTGGAGAAGTAGACAAAGGAAATGAAATAAAAGCAAACTTATTCAAGAAGATTGAATCACTGGCTTTAGAGATAATGAATTTGCGTGATCAAGAAACGGAGAAAAAAGTACTTGCAGGTAAGCTGGAACGTTTGGAAGGAGCAGTTTGTAATCTCCAAAAAGAACTCGAGGAAAAGCCTGAAGAAGTTGAGGGAAGGAGGCCGCAACACCATTTACATCAGAAAACAAATTCTAATCGGTTTGAAAGGTTGAAGACATTGGAGGAGAGCGAGAAAGAGAAAAAACTGCTTCCGGAGAAAATAAACGGCTTGGAGGAGAAAGTTAATGAACTTCAGGCGGATCTCAGAAGCAGGAAAAATGAGATGACTAAAGCAAGCGATTTGTACAAGAAGTCACTTGAACAGATTGAATTAAAAACATCTGAGTTACTAGTCGAGAAGAAGAAAAGGAGGGATGTCATTAATGCTTACAAAACGCTTAAATCACAATACAATTATCTGTGTGGAAAGTTGGGTTTTACTAAGGAAAGTATGCTCTCCCCACAGGAATTACAAGATGAACCTGATTCTTTAAATCATAGTTGGAATCAAATAACTTCGCCGGGTAAGATTTCGTTGCTTCTTTTTCATTTTCCTTATGTACATTAAAGCACATGTTGTGCTTACTATTTTGTTGGTCTTATCGTGGTTCAATTTTTGGGATATTCAAGATCCAATTGAGATCTAGTTTCATTAAGAACTCAGTTATTACATCGAGAAAATAACAGGATTTAATCCCATATTCTCTTGCACTTTCCCATGGGTAGACATTCCATTGACATTTCATCTGTTGCTTGTAGATCTTGAAGGCAAATGTGAAGACACTTCTCTAACTGCATGTGACGGCGACAAAGTGAAGAAAATCACTACTGACAATGATTTGGAGCAAAAGAATGGGAATGAGGTAGTTCAAGACTCGAGCTCCCTTTCTCCGACTTATAGTTTTCCTATTGCGCCCAAGTGTCCTTCCACTTTGAAATCTGCTCCACTAGTCGGTACAAAGCGGCCTGCATCTTGCTGGAGAGCTACCAGGTCTCACCAAGGCCAAAATGGGCATGACCCGCATGATGATTTTCTTGGCACTCCATTGGAAAACATCAGAGGAAACATGAATAAAACGATCAGAGAAGAATCTCGCGATATTCCAGTCCCAGTTCCTAAAGATGTGAATGTTGATAGTTCAGATGATGAGACGCAGGATGTGAGTGCTAATCAAAATCGACAAAAGCGTCACACGCCTGTTCGCAGTATCGGAGGAGAAAAAGGTTTCAAATTTGTGGAGCCTGTAAGAAAGAAAGCTGAGCGGGAGAATTTGAAAGGAGTTGAATGCAGGCAGTGTAAGAAGTTCTACGATGCTGTTCTTTGCGGGGATGAAGGTAAGGATGGTAATAATATCCGCTGTGAACACCATGAAGGCGTTTCTAGGCATCGGTATAGGTATGCTCCTCCTATGACTCCCGAAGGATTTTGGAATATCGGATTTGAATCAGAAATTTAGGGTCCGTTTGGTTCATGGATTCAAATCATGTGATTAGAATTATTTTCGATTTACGTGTATTTTTTGTGAGAGAAAATACTGTAGCGAACCACGAATCATGATTCGAATCAGGGAATGAATCTAGGTACTAAACGGACCCTTAATCTCCTTAAATACTTTATTATGTAATGTTTCTGGCATTGATAAGAAACTTCATTTGTAAAAATTTCATGGCCTTAAATGAAAGCTAGGGACATATTTGGATTTGTCAAAAATAACTCATTTTCATCTGTCATTTGCCCGTTGATTTATATGCAGGTCGAATAAGAATGTCAATGTAACTGAAGAAATAGTGATATAACTTATTGTTGTTCGTTTTTGGCTGGTAACTCATCTAAGGTTCTAGGTTGAGAACAAAGAACTCGGATTCAGAGACAGATTTCTGAAAGGAAAGAAAAATACAGATTGACCGAATGGTTTGCAGATTCTTGACATTCGAATTCATTGTCATTTGAGTCTCAAAATCCAGAAACTCATCACAAATTACAATCATGTGGTTATATTAGTCATCTTCTATGGCACCTCAAGAGATGCCACAAAAATGATTTAAGATTTGTGGATTTTTAAGCAGTGGTGCTTCTTGAGGCTAATCAACCATAGCTTCGAGTCACTTTGCCAAAATTAAACTCTATAAACAGAGAGGAAAAAATTATCTGTCTATTTAAAAAGTAAGAGTAAAGGAGGGCCTCATAAATTTGGAGAAGTTATATGCATTTGCATTAGTGAAATGACGAGATGAAACAACTAGCATAAGCACGTATAATAGGGGCCGCAATGTGTAATTGAGAAGAATGAGGACTGAGAATTGAGAGAATTATTGAATTTACTCTTAAGAGTGCGTGAGTGAATTTAGATTTTTATCTTTTACTCTTGATTAATATTTTTTTTTGATTAAAAATGTATTAATCAAGAATAAAAGATAAAAATTTAGACTCATCCACTCTAATCTCATTTCTCCTTTGAGAATTTTAATCAACAAGCATTGGTAAAAACTATGGAGGAGTAAGTATAATTGTGTCCTCATTAGTCCAAACAAACATCATACATGTGATAAAATGCAGTTAATTAAATTACATGATCATATGAGTCTCTAATCTAATTAAATTACATGGCAATGCGGTTAATTGGGTGTGAAGCCACTTTATCAACCACTTTGTTTCCCTCCCTAAAGATGTGCGAAAAAAATAGTCCATTTGCCCGAAGGCAACGCGCTAACAACTAACGAGCTTTGAATCTCCAAGGAAACTGTGAGAATTAATCAAACCAACCACGTAAATGGAATCACTCTATATCCAAATCTTTTTTATTTTATTTTTTATTTTTTGAAATCTTTTTTATTTTGTACCGTTACATCATGTCTGTGTTCTGAGAACCTCCAATCCAAGATCCATTAATCTCTCTCGCGCATGGTAGCAAAATCACGTTTTTATTTGCTACCGTGTGCCATGAGTTAGTTTGGACTCTTAAATGCGAATTTTAAGTTTTTATTGGGTAGAAAAATGCGATTTTAAGTTAAAAGGTAGGAACAGCGAAATAAAGGAGGAGGTGCAGAGAAACATGCATTGGGTCTGATGACTTTGACCTTTGCTTTTCTAATAATTTCACATAGGATAAGATCATTTTGATACATTTCTTTATCTGGCTGGTATTTTATATTTTAATAATATTAAAATGTAATATCTTGAGATCGATTTTTTAGATATATAACTCTCAAACTGTCCTTTTCATAAATTTAAATAGAAACCAAGAACTTCAACGCAATGTTATATAAATGTACTGGTTGTAAATTTAGTATTTGAGTATAAAAAATATTCTCTAATATAATGTTATTTATTGTGTTAAATTTTTTATATATTATACTTTGTGGTAAATTTCTCATTAAATATAGCATATGAAAAATTTATCATTTGTTTACTATTTGTTAAAATGCTTATTTTTTCATGTAATTATCGCAACTTTTGTATTTTTTAATTATTTAAAAAATAAAATTTTACTTTACAACTTTAAAAGCTTAATGATTATGAGCAAACGTAGATTTAACATTTCAAATAGTATTATGCATTAGAGCAAAAATGAAAATAACATATTATATCATAATTTTTAATGTTAAATATACAATGGGTATTAACGGTCTAATAACATTAAAAAGATTTTCTAAAAACAGTTTAATTTATTTGATTTTTTAATTTTTAAATGGGTTCAAGTATTTTCAGATTTTTTTTAAAAACAATTACTAATTTATTGTTAATTAGTGAGAAAGGTATAATTTATATTTTATGTCTCAAAAATCAATTTTAGGGTATCAAAAAAAAACTTTTTTTAAAGGTAAAGTTACTGTTTTAATATTATAAAAAACATAGGATATTATTGATATGTTTCTTTATAACAGAGTTTACCAAAATAATTTTATCCCTTTAACATATTAAGGGTTTTTTTTATTTTTTTTTATTTTTTTTTATTTTTATACAATACGAGATTAAACCCACAATCTCCCACCTAAATTCCACCTCACTTAAACCCCTTAGTGTCACTAGACTAAGAGGTCTTAGGCATTAGTTAATCTCTGAACATATTCTTCCAAACACGCCATAATAAAATGCTAATTATACTACATGATATGTTATGCTATTATTGTAACATATTTATGCACTCAGAAGGAATTATGGGTTCCACCATGTGCTCCCATCAGTGTAACTACCCAATTTGTCTTCTTCTTTTTTTTTTTTTCTTTTTTTTTTAAGGTTTTTGCATGGAAAACCTTTTAATATAGCTGACAAAATGATAAATCATGTAATGAAGCAGTCATGAAATTGTTAATATATGATTTATAATATTGTTTTATGTAAACAGTCCACTTTCATGAACAAAAGAAAAAAAAATACCGATCAGGCATTTCCTGTCTGGACACATTTTTAGGATTAATTTCATAAATATCCACTAAATTTTGTACCTTGTTTCAATATGCTTCCTAAATTTTTAAAAAAGTTCATTTCACCTTGTAAAGTATGAAAAATGATTCAAAACACTTCATGAGCTAATGTTTTTTTTATACCCCCTGAACTATTGATTTTGTGTCTACTTGCCTCCTGATTTTTTAAAAAGTTAAGGAGCAATTAGTTAACATAAAAGTAATAATTCAAGAAACAAGTTTACGTAAAATTAATAATTTGAGAGCCATTTAAAAAATATAAATAGCGTTCATCAATTTATTAGTTATATACAAATGTAATAGGAATTTTGAATTAGGGTACATATTTCAGAGGGTACAATGAATTCTTTAAGCATGTTGAAATAAGATACACAATTTAAGAACTATTTATGAAATTAATGCTACATTTTTACCGTATATGTGTAGTGAAATATTTATAAAGATGAATTTTATCTGTAGATACCTTATATTATGAGGGTCAATAACTTTTTGTATATAGTTAGATATGAGTAGAATTAATATATAAACGTTACTATAAGCGAAAAAAATGATACAAGTGAATTATAGTGACATACAATATGCTGATAATTAATTATTTGTTCTTCAAGGTGAATTCTCTAATTCCTATCCTAAGATTAGGTAAGAGCTATGGAGGAACAACTGTGTGGATCCTCATAATTAGTGACCAAAATATATATATATATATATATATATATAT
>NW_010358420.1:136946-140368 GCF_000414095.1 Morus notabilis | reverse complement strand
TTTGCCCTTTTTTATTAAAAAAAAATATATGTTATTGGTACGAGTAGATTAAAATTTTTTAATTATTAAATTTATATATTTTTTATTTTTACGTAATTTTATATAAATTTAATAATTAAAAAATTTAACATATCGATATATTAACATATTAAAAAAAATAAAAAAATTAAAAAGGACTTAGATTATGCTAATTAAAAGGCATACATATATTCCTCTCGATCCAATACAAAAGGATAAAGAAAAAAGGCCAAGATTTTTGCTGCTCCTTTTATTGATAATTATCTAGGGAACAAAATCTAATAGCTTTTTCACTGTCCCTACCGGATATATAAAAACAAAAGAATGAATAAATTACATTTTAAAACTTTCATTTAGTTTTTGTAATTCTTAATTTTTTGAGGGGAAGCTTTTGTGATTCCTCCTCTATGTCCTCTAAGTCCTCTTATATATAGGTGAACTTTGTCTCGTTGGAAAAGATATAATCAAACAACTTGTGACCAAAAATAAAAATATTATAAATAGATTATATACAAATGTATCCTGCAAATTTCTATTCCCTAATTATTATTTTGAGACCAATAGAGCACATTCTATTTCGTCAAATTTATTGACACAATATAGAATCAAAAAGCATCAAAAAGCTTTCCTCATTAATAAATTATCCAATTTGCTCGTTTAGAAGTACAATACATTCCAAATTTACTATTTTTTTTTTCTTATTATCCGAAAGTGACTAAGTTAATTATTCCCTTAAAAATGTGTGGTTAAGTTAACTCATGTCTTATGGACTGTATATCTTGTGTATATTATTATTGTAAGCATATATCTAATACTATCTGATATATAGATTAGTTTTCTTTTTTCTTTTTAATCTAATTTCTTGCACTTTTTATCAGAAAAGGAAATTCTCAATGCCCCAAAAATTGAAGAAAATAGTAGTGTATTTATCATATATATTTGTTTTGGTACACTTTTTAAACAACTTTTTCCAGCTCATAGAGAGGTCCCCAATGCGTGTTTCAACACTTTAAATGTCTCCCGGCTATCTCTACGTTATTAATTATTATCACGTTATTGGATATGATATAACATGTCTTTGTTCTCTTAGAGGTCCATCCTTCTCATAGTACAAGTTGGCTGCTGGGTCCAATCCATTGAAAGATTTTCATATATATATATATATATATATTTATTTATTTATTTATAAATATAGTTTCTATTTTATTTCATTTCTTTGTTTTCCTTTTCCTTGAAATGTTTTCTGATCAGAGATCTTTTTAGGAAAACAACATTTTATCTTTAGCTAGTTTGGTCCTAAAAGATAAAATGTTCCTTATAATAATAATTTTCAAACGTCTTCTTAAAAACTTCCAAATAAAATTCATCAAGAGTCAATTTCACTTGTGCCTTTCGGATTATACATTTTGTAACACTCATAATTAACCCGTAATTATTTTTATTGCAATATCCAGTCCCTGAACTTTTGTGCATGGGAAAAAATATCTCCTTTTTCAACTTTTATCTAAATTTTGGATGGATATCGGTCACATTAGGGTTATATGTGAGGTTTAATGCATATATAATTGTAAGACAAATAATTCAAAGGACAAAATTTAGGGACTAATAAAGTCTAAGGTGTTATTAGAGGTATAGTTTGAGATATATATATATATATATATTTTTTTTAAAGGAAAAATATTTCATTTCACAAGAAATAACTTACCTAAGACACAGATAGTCCCAACTATAACGGAGATTCACTTTGACATTTTGACTGGAACCACTAGTAGTACATATAGCATTAGGGTGAAATATAAGCATTGAAACTCAATGGGGAATGATTGTTCGACACAAACACGAGCGTGGTTAAATCTCTTTTGAAACCACAAATAGTCGATGGAATAACCCAATTGACCGAGAAAACCCCTCTTATAGGGGACATCTAAACAACCCATTTCATCAGTGATCGACTCAACTGGGTAGGAGACACAACCAACACTGGGAGATGTTGAAACTAACACATACATTAATACCAACAAAAACAAAAACAAGCACAAAACACATAAACTAAAAGAAACGGAAACCTATGAACATTTCCATAATGAAACTCCGATGAGGGACTAGCCGGTGGAGGAGTCGTTGGGAGGGCTTTGGAAGACCCATGGCGAAGCCGAAAACCGGCCTTCAAGCAACATCAAAACACCCTCACCCACTGCCTTCACCACCGCCACCGGAAACCAACCCCACTACCACCAAAAGAAGCTCACCATCAAGCAGAACGAATCCCCGGAGGAGCTCGACCACCAAACGAGAGGGACGCCTGAAAACGTAGCCCAAAAGTTCTACACCCAACTACCAATCCGAGTTAGATCCACCTAAATAGAACCATCACACTACACACCGCACCACCAAATCGAAGCCCATAACGAGACGAGCTAGAGGATCAAGTTCTTGGTCGGGAGCCTGGTAACATGCTCAAAGACGGTGCCGGAGCTGGCACATGTTGCTCTCCAAATTACTACAAAAAAAAAAAAAAAAAACTCTCCAAATTACTACAAGGGGAAAAAAACGGTGACACTGATTTGTAATCGTCAAATTTAAGTGTTGGCTAGTTAATCAGTCTAATGACTCATGTTAGCTAACATATGGGAAGAACAATTCATTTGTATAAATAAAGTGACATACTGATATTGAATTACTTTTAAATGTTATTTTTTAAAATAATTAATTACTTTTAAATGTTAAAACTGAAAATTAATTCAATGCCTTTTCCATATTCTTAATGAAACAGTCCGGTGTTTGCTATTATAGAAAGCAAGCAATATGGCTACGAAAGAAATTATTCCTAATACGTCGTACCACATCACCAATGTATTTACAAGATTTATCCATCCAATAAATATTTTTTAGATTAGGGTGATCTTTTCATATTAATTTTATTTAATCATTTTCTTGCGTTTTACCATTATTGTATCATCGTGGTTCGGTTTTGTACCCTAGTCGTAGATTCGGGTCCGTTTAGTTTGATGTTATAAATTCCGAAACTTATTCTAAGGTGGATTAGGCAGCGCAAGAAAAACTGCCAAAATCAATCTGAGGACACCTCAATGACACAGTTTGGATTAGGTTGTTGTCTTTTATCTAAGTTCGATTTTTCCTAATTTTTTTTTCAACTATGCCATTCCCTTCAAGTACGAATTAAACTAAAAGCGTGTTCTTCTTGGTAATTCTTGTACACAACTTTGGTTCGAACGATAATTTGGAGAAACCAATATACATGGCACAAAATCTTAATTCTACAATATATGATGAGAACATTAGCATTTTATAATTGGATCATATGAAGAAGTTCGAGGACCACAAATTACCGTGGTATGATGTCACGAATGCGTGAGAGGGTTTTTTTTTTTTTTTTTTTTTTT
>NW_010358420.1:108241-136689 GCF_000414095.1 Morus notabilis | reverse complement strand
TTTTTTTTTTTAATGAGATAGGAGAGAGGAGATACTAAGGGCATGCTTGCATAACTCTTTTCTCGGATCGTCTAAATATGAATATAATCATAAACATATAAGGGTTTTGAGTTATCTAACGGAATAAAATTAACATTTTAATGTGAAAGTCTAATTCCTTATAAATTATATATTTTTTTCACTCAATTTTTGTTTTATCTCTCTTAAAACTCTAAAATAGTATAAGAATTCATTATTTAAATAAATTGAGTTGATCCATAAAAAATATAAGATTGGTGACTCTCAACAGAGCATCATCTTATAGTGTGCGTTAAGAGTAAAATAACTGAGTTTCACATCGGCTAATAAACATAATCACAGGTATACATACAAAATTGGTGATTCTTGACAAATCATCACCTTACAAGAGCGTGTTAAGGGTAAAATATATGAGTTTGAGCCACCTCACTTAATAAGATTGACCTCTTAAGATAGAAGTCTAATCTCTTATAAAATCTAATTTTTCTCCCTCAATTTTCTTCTCATCTCTGCAATTGCGTCCTGAAAGTTGTTTTAGACTTTTTAAGAAAGTTCAAAACTGTTTTTAAGAATGTTTGAATAAATTTTTAGACAGTTTTGTCTTTTAGAAAAGCTTCTATTTAAAACCACCAAAATTTAAATAAGACTTTATATGTTGCATTATAGCACGTTTATTGCTTATTAGAAGAGTTAAATACCATTTTTAGTTTTATAAATCACTTTTAAAAATGTTAGTTTCAAATACTAAATTAAACCCGCACCGTTTACCTATCATCTTACTCTAAGCAAAAGCAAAAGTAATGTCAAACAACCTTGTATGACTTCCTTCCAAAGAGTTTCTACAAGAAATATGAAAAGTTATTTAAAACTTTGAGTACACTTTTTTTATTTATTTATTAATTTATCTTTTGATTTTGTTTGTAAATTACAAAACTGAAAGTGCAATTTGGACTTCTGATCTTCTGCTATCCTGTGAAAACGAAAAGTTAAATCTCTCCCAAACAAGCTATTAAAATCTATAATGTGGTATGTTAGTAACGATGATAAATAACTTCATTTGCTTGCGATATTGGATTCTTTCACCATACATGACATTAAATTATTAATTAATGAGTAACAATTGAGTTAAGTGTTAATTGATTATTAATGGGGTTCGAGAGAGACAATGGTCCAGAAGCAGAACATGGGTCTGCTTGTCGTCATTACAACATTCTCAGTCAAAGTTATTAACCAAAAAAAAAAAAAGAAAAAAAAGGGAAAAAGAAAAGACATATCATTCAAAGTGGTCACGTGATAAGAGTCAGGACACGACACTCAACACTTTCTTCTGTATGTGTCAATTGTCGGTGCCCTTTTGCGGCAAAATAAATAAATAAATAATAACGACTTACTTTTTAATAAAGAAATACAATTTGCTTTGATTAGAACTAATTAATTAAGAGCATTGGCACGCCGATAAATTTTGAATCATTAGTCATAATTTTTTATAATATTTTTCTCATATAAAAAATACACATAAAATAAAAATAATTTTAAATTATAATTTTAAATACATGAATTATGATAAACCCTCACATGGCTTTGGCTACAGTTCCACGGGTGGAATGCTCATAGACGGAAAAAAGTTGCTGAACGTAGACATTAAAGTTGGAGATCGTAACACGGCTTTTAGATGATCAAATTTAAGGAAAATTTTAGTCGGATATTTTGTGTCATATCAAAATATAAATTTGATATTCTGTATTTTTAATAATTTTATTTTGGTAGTCTTATGTTATATTAAAATATAAATTTGTTATTTTGTGTTTTTATAATTTTACATATATATCTTGGCGTTTTAAAAAATTATTTTTAGTATGCTTAGACACTTTTTAAGAAATAAAGACCGTGTTTGAAATTGATTTTATTTTTATTTTTTATGTTTAAAAAAAAGATGAAAACGTTTTTAAAACGGCATTGGAAGTAAAAAAGATAAAAAACAGAAATGAAAATAATTTTGTATAGTTTAATGTAAAATGAGAGAGAAATAAAAAATAACTTTTAGTCGTTTTTCATTTTTTGTTTTTCATTTTCTCTTCTCTCGAGCATAGAAAAAAAAAGATATTAATGAGTTTTTTTACACTGAAAATAATTTTTTGATAAAACTACCAAACATATTTTTAAAAATAATTTTCTATTTGAGATTGAAAACGTTTTCATTTTCATTTTCTTATAAAAAACAAAATCATTTTAGAATGAGTTCCAAACGCGTCCAAAATGCCATTTCAATCCTTCCTTTTAATTAAATAAAAACAATAATTTTTTTTTAAAAAAAGTAAAATTAAGTTAAAACATTTTTAAACTAAAAGCAAAATTTTTTTTTTCCCCCTCAGAATACGATCGAGAAGGATTTGGAGATTTCAAGAAGGGTTTTGAGATCTGTCGTTTGATTTCGCGTGAGGATCTGGGCTTGGCGGAGGCTGGGAATATCGTGTTAGACTCAGTTCAGTTTTTTCGAAACATCTTGAATGTCCTGAGACTTCAATAAACCTCATCTCTATAAAGTGTGGCTACTTCATTATTGTAAAACCAACGAGAAGGGCTACCTTTGTCTCTTGGTGCCACCACAGTGGATTCATGGAGTTACAATGATAATTGTCATGTATCGACTTCGTTTTTGAAAGCTTCAGGTGTTATTTCTAAGGTGTTGAAGATCTGCAATTGGTTTTTCTTTTTCTTTTTCTTTTTTTTTTTTCCTAAACTTGTTTGTGGGATTTTGAATTTGGTTCTCAATTTGAGTTTTTGTTTTTTTACTAGTAAGTTTGAATGATATTTTATATCTCAAAAAAGTGCTTAAGGGTACTAAAAAAATATTTCTTAAAGTGTTGAGACATTCGTATGAAATTATTGAAAATATAAGATAGCAAAACATAAGATACTAAAATAAAATTTTTCCTTAAATTTATTAGTGTTGTACCTCTCCATGTTACATACAGTAGCTAGTATGTTATTTAGAGAGGCCGACGCACTGATAGACTGTAGACAAAGCCTTACCGTGTGTGTGTGTGTGTGTGTGTGTGTGTGTGTATAATATTACTGTATCTATTTATCAGTCAAATTAATGGGGCATAAAAAATATATGCTATATAATCTTGACAAACACTTGTTATCTCATCAGATCAAAGGAAAAGCTAGAATAAAAAACATCCATCTTAATTAAGCAACAAGCTGGATTAGGGAAACTCCTGATTAGCTTAGTTTTCCTTCTTTAAGAATATTAACCTAAGCTAAATTAGTAGTTAACTGGCGAGTGACGACGGCGCGCATTGCACATGTACCGACAGTTGAGTAAGCAAGGTTCACCACGGTGAAGCGGCTAATCCATTCTCATGCCTTCACAACGCCCTCTTCTCGTGCATAGCGCAAACTCTCCTACTTCAAAGTCATCCTTGTTGAATCTATTCCCATACATGTGGCGGCGGTGGCGGCGGCGGCGGCTGTAGTTAATATGTGTATGAATTTAATTAATATTGTTTTGACACAACATAAGGGCTTTTTTTTGTTGTACAAGTTTGCGTAAATAGAAATTATAAATTCCAAGTACGACTACATTAAGCAAAAATATCTTCAGTGACGAACAATTGCTCACTATCACTACAATTCTCCGATGAAAACTGAAGCTGCTGATACTTTAGCTGCCTCGAAGCCTCATACAAAGCTATTCCAACACTGACAGAGAGATTCAGACATCTGACATATGTTTCGACCATCGGAATCCTTACAGTTCCGCCTCCAAACTCTTCGCTTTTGCAATCTTCCAGGGCTTCCTGTGGTAGGCCAGAGGTTTCGGAGCCAAATATAAGATAATCACCTCTTCTGTAAGAAAAATCCTGAAACATATATAATTGCTTTTGGTCAATTTTTGAAAATTCAACTCATTGACTATACTGATGAAGGTTACGACTCAAGACGTAACATTTTACTAGTGCCTGTCGGAGTTTTTACTGTTGTCACTCCTTACAGGTTTAAATTCACATTCCGAAGAACACAATAGCCATAAATGTTCATGAACAACAGAGTTCAAAATTGAGTACTTAATCATGACAATTATGCATAACTCCGGAGTACTGAAATTTTAACTTAATATGAAAACTGAAAACATAAAATAAGGTAAAGTCGGATGGTCTATATCGGGATCAACAAATGCAAACGGGTGTGTTCTTCTCATCATATCATTAGTGCATCAAAAGTGGCTGATTCGGAAACTCTACGATGAAAACATGCTAATATACACATTCTACTACTGTCCCAAGCTGTTTTTATGATTTCTCATAAAAAAAAAAAAAAAAAAAAATGAAAACAAGACCATGACCAAACGGACCCTCAACACTTGCCAATATTGAAGGAAAAGAAGATAGAAATTGTGAACAAAGAGAGAGACATATATCATACAAGCAAATAAACTGGAACTGAACAAACTAAGATATAACTATGACCACTAATGATGTTATATTTGCCAAGTTTAGTTCAAATTATTAACAAGAAAAAAAAAAAAAAAGAAAACCCATTGAATATAGGACTTACTGAGTGAATGTTTGTTCCTCTCTTAGTAAATGCAAGCAACCGCTTCTCCCCTTCCTGTACGAAAGAAAAGAACTACATGAAGAATATGTAGTTAACGAAGAAATTTATGAAAAGATATCTATATTCACAGTCCAAAATGAGCAAACCTGTTGGTTGAAATAGTGCTTAAACTCTGCCCACGAACTGTGAACCTTAACGACCACATATCTAAGAGAAGTTAAGTGTCCCAAAAAGGTATATTTCCATTCAAGATATTTATAAAGAATATTGTTCTTAAGGGAACTAAGAAGTACACACTCCTAATTAAAACTAACTTAACCAAGAAGAGCAAAAATTAGAGATGTGCATGATTTGGTTCAGTCCCAAACCCGCCAGTTCCTCTTGGTTTTCTAAAAACAAAAATCAATCCTGCCCAAGATACGGCCAATAATCCAATCCAGCACGCTTCAGTTTTGCATCATCTACCTGAAACCCCAATGGCTGAAAAAGAAGAAGAATCCTGTCAAATGACCAGCATAAGCAGCCGACAAACAATTCTTGAAATAATGAGAGTAAATTGACTTATTTCTGTACTTAAGAGGAACAATGAAATAAAATCTTTTATTTAAAAAAAAAAAAACTTAAACAAGTGAATCGACCCCGACTAGGTGTAGACCCACGGCTGATGCTGCACACGTTCTAGCAATGCAACCTGTGTTTCCAGGAATCTGCCAAGGACAATAGAAATCTCAGAGCCATCCTTGAGAAATTGAGGTTGTCTGCAAGTTAAATAAAAAGAAAGCATAACTTTTGGGTTTTAATATATTAGATTAGATTTTCCAAAGCTTTTAGAAATATTAGGAGAAACTAATGAACATATAACAGTAGGGAACCATAAAGCATCAAGTGTGCTTCAAGCATGACCAGCTTGTTGAATATAGGGTATAGAACAATTTTTGACATATTAGAATAACTTTTTGTTATTTTATTTATTCCCAATTAATACTTCAGTTCGTATACTTAGACAACATGAAATACAGCTTCTTGATCAACTATGTTGCTAATCTCATTGCCAAGGATGGTAAAGCCAAGCAAAGACATTCTTCACTTCGGCACAGAAGAAAACCTGAAAACATGCGTAGGCAAACGTTGCATGACCAGAAAAGCACACAAAGCACGCTTACATATACAAATACACCAGAAAACATTCTATCCTTCATATATATTAAGAAAAGAGAAAAGAACCCCTATAACATATCACTCTGCCTATTTTCTAGCACTCATCATACACTCACTTATGCCCAGCAAAACTCGAGCCATATGCAACGTACAAACGTAATCCACTTGAGTTACACACAGCTGCTCACACACCTCTTCACTTGTAGCCATAACACTAAAATATGCTTCATGCAACACTAATTAGGTTGTACATTTAGATGTTTATGCTGGTTAACTAGCCAACTTGAAGAAACAATCATAGCAATACTTCATGTCAAATATGTGGCTGTTAATTTACCATCATAAAGATTGATACTTTATATAAGAAGAAGACGAGTCAATGTTCAACCATCAAAAGCCAGTTTTTATCTGGAAAGATATAGTTCTTCTTCTACTCTTCCTAACTCTTCTTTTTTATGTAACACGCATTACTTTCAAAAAACAAGATGAATTCCATGAAAATTTCCATTTCCCTTTGATTGTGACTATCACCACTTGAAGATGAATCTCCGACGCTGCTCGTTTTGAAGAACAAGAACATATAACTCTCCGGCCAATGTTTAAACACAATTGCCTCTTCTAATTGATGCAGTTATCCTACATTTTCGTACCACTCTGCTACTCCACTCCACTTAAGTCCAAACTTTAAAGAGGACAACCTCAACTGTACGATTCAAAACAGACAGCGCATATGAAGTGAGTGTAATGCTATTGTCCAAAAAAATCATCTCCAAGGTATCACACGTCGTACAATATCGACCTCCTGATTTAAATCCTACGGTCGTGATCAATGGTCCTACGAGGCCCTTACATTAGGGTGCCATCACTAAGAATCTCCCCTAATTTTTTTTTCTTTAATTACAAATTAAAACGAATAACTCCGGTAAATAAATAACTCGAAATCCCTAACATTAATCTATAAATAAAGTCAAGCAATTCAGGAGCCGAAAACTAAACAAATGGTAAATTTTCTATACAATCACAATAACATAAAAAGAAAAAGAAATCCTCTTTCTTTTTTTTTTTAATTTGGGTTTATGCCCAATCAAATTCAAACCTGAGGTGAAACAAGAACAACTTGAAGAATCTTATGCTGTTTGGGGACGACTTCATTGCCCAGTGCTTCTCCCGCTCCATGAGGAACACCGTTGTTCTTCACTGCTTCCGCTGCAACAACAACCATTTAATCACACAAATAAACATATATACACATATATATATATATATATGTGTGTGTGTGTGTGTGTGTGTGTTTGTGTGTGTGTGTGTTTGTGTGTGTGTGTGTGTGTGTGTATCGAGAGAGAGAGAGAGAGAGAGAGAGAGAGAGAGAGTGTGTGTGTGTGTGTGTGTGTGTGTGTAGCGAGAGAGAGAGAGAGAGTGTGTGTGTGTGTGTGTGTGTGTGTATCGAGAGAGAGAGAGAGAGAGAGAGAGAGAAGCGTACTAGACAGAGAAGATGAGGAGAGAGAAAGGTGGAGTCGACGGGCGAGACGAGGCAAGGAGAGAGAGCGAAGGAGAGAAGGTGATTGTAAATGGGGAAAAGGAGTTAGGGTTAGGGTTTTCAGGGCAGTCGTCGTCGTCGCCGTCTCCATCGGATTCGGATTTTCTTCTCTCTTTTTCTCTGCTGAACTAGCTAGCAACTAAGTAGGAGCAAGGAGCTAATTTTGCCTTATTTGAGTTGTTAGTCCCAACCTTTTGTCTTTTGTTGCACTTTCGTCCTCAAGTTTTCTTTTCTTTTTTTGTTTTGTTTTTTTGAGTTCCTTAGCTTCATGTTTACAACTTTACGTTTTGTTTTTTGTTTTTTTTTTTTTGTTTTTTTGTTTTTTTTTGAGTGAGAGGGGGAGAGAAGGCTTGTAGGAATTTTTCTTAATTTTATAAAGGATTATTAGTACAAATGGTCTCAACCAATTTAGTAAGTGACAATTTGGTATCTAATTTTTTTTAACAAAACAACCCCAACCTCTTTAAATAGATGCACTATGGTCATTTCTGTCAAAATTCATCTAAAAACTAACGGCAGAAGGCACTTGACCGCCCACGTGACCCATTAAGTTAGGGTATATGTGTAAAAACAAATCCTTGGTCAAATTTGGGTGATTTATACATAAAAATCCTAGGACTTTTCAAATTTCTTCAAATTGGGGCTTAAGATGGTGCCAACGACAGTGCCGAAGAAGATGGGGAGGGCTGGTAAAGCTCAGGGCCGCCGATGAGGGCTTTTCACTTTGGGTTGATGCACCACTCTTTGACAAGCGGTACTGAGCACGTGAATGGAGGGAAAAACAGCGCTGAACAGAGATGCGTATTATCGCCGCCGTAATTAGTTTGAGCTTCTTCCCCTCATCGGGCACCATTGTCGCACGACATATTTCGGCATTGCACGACTTCAAACGAAGATAACGATGGAGATACTTCCGGTAGTAGTGGATGAGAAGAGGATGGGTTACGATGGCTGTCGTGGCTGGTACGAACGCCGCTGTTGTGTTGGTTATCTTCTTCACGCCGACTTTCACCTCCTCAACCCTGCTCGTCGATGTTCGTGATGTGGGCTCAATTTTGGTAGTTTGTTGGGCGAGATTGATCTGAGTTCGTCAAAATTTTAGATGTTGTTGTTGGTTTGATTGAGAGATTGATGAATCTCTTCAAGAAAGACATCAACTGTGGACTATTTGACTTTGAAATCAAGGGGCGTCAACCTCAATTCCAAAATCAGGCTTGTTTTGGTGAGTGTAGATCTGGGTTTGGTCATTGTTTTAGTTAGCTTTGTTAGATTCATGTGTTGATGAGTATGGGTGACTGTGATGATGGTGATGAGAAGAGCTATGGTGGTGCTCGAAAAAGGATGGTGGTCGAGATGGTGAACGGTGGATGTTGGGTTGATGTTGGTTATTGTGGTCTTGGTGACGGTGGTTGTAATGGTGGTGGTAGTTTGGTGGAGATGATGATGGGTGATGAATTTATTTTCTTTTTGGGCATTTCAGTCATTTTAGTGAAAAAGATGGTCACATGATGAGTTATGTGTCTTCTCTCGTTAGTTTTTAGACGGATCTTGACGGAAAAGACCAGATTGCATCAATTTAAAGATTAAAAATCAAACTGTCACTTATTAAATAAGTTGGGGACCATTTTATACCGATAACTCTTTTATAAATTTCATGTGAACTATATAGCCTAACTCCACACGTTGGGCTCGTATTCTAAAAAGATAGATAAATTAGCTAAATGATTTTTTCTTACTTTTTTTTAAAGTAAATATTTGACTTTTTTATTTTACGAAAATAGCTTATTGTTTTTTTTTTGTTTTATGAAAACAATCTTTTTTTAAGAGTTAGTAAGTAATTGAGCCACAACCAAATAATAATTGACTCATAATATATTAATGATTTATTATTGATAAACTTATAATTTGTTAATTTAAATTAATTAATTACTAATTAATTTTGATTAATTATTAATTGATATTGATTAATAAAGAGTTAAAAAGTGTAAATTAAATTAAATTAGTTGAATGTTAAATTAATCAGTGATCGGCCAATATGTTAATAAAAATGGTTATTTTTGTAATTTTAGAAAACTTGGGTCATTTATGAAAAAAATCCTTAAAAAGCCCTTGTGTTGAAAACTGTAAAAAAATTTATCTCAAGTTATGTATGAACGAAACAAAATTGCTCAAAACACCACTATGTCCATAATATTAATAAAACAATGACGTGAAATTATTTGTAATTTCATAAATGGCTCTGTGTTATTAATTTGTAATAATATTAGGAAGGTAACTTAACACAAAACCAATAATATAAGAGAAATCTATTAAATTGCAAGATGTTTTGAACAATTTTATAAAGTTTAAAGAATGAAATGAATAAATTTAAAATTCATAACATGTTGAATTAGGCTACATAGCATAGGGACATTTATGTTTACAACGTTATCTTTATTTTTTTTTAATGAAAATGTTTATAGCGTTATTTGTGGTATATTTTGTGGGAAACTTTATGGTAGAACGTGCTATTTTGCTCTACCGGTAGGAATAATATGTTTTAATTATTGAATCAAATTTTTAATGGTTAGTGTGGGTCCTTATTACAAATTTATAGCGTGCTACAGAGAGCTGATCTATCTATTATTAATAAAAATTACAATAGAAGGAGTTAAGTGGGAATAATTCAAAATTCAAGGGGCAAAGTAGTTTTTAAAATTCAGAGGTCAAACTGAGAATGAACCTAAAATTTAGGAGCACCAATAATAATAATCCTAAAGATAATTATACAAACTATCTATTTTAATTCGAATCTTGAATCTAAAAATGTCTTGTGATACACAATATTACAAAAGTATTTAACTTTTATAAGTTTAGTACATGCCATACCAGGACATACCGGTTATACTCCTATTATATATTGTGAGCACATTCCTAATTATTTGCTTCTTTTTATAATTGTTTTTTTTTTCTAAGCATATTTTAGAAAGTTAACTTTCCCTTTTTTAGAATAAATTTTATTTTTACCCCTGAATATTGGTCTCTTTGTCACTTTATCTCCTAAACTTTGAAACATTATTCACTTTACCCCTTCTATTTATTTGACTAACGGATTTGATGACATGACAATAATTAGAAGGGATAGTTTAATGAATTATTTAAATAAATACCCCCTGAAGTATGTATCAAATTTCAAAATGTCCCATGATCTATCAAAACACATCAAAATGTCTCTAATCTATGGAAAACATAATAAAATAACAGTTTTACTGATGTGTCACGTATTTAAAAATTAATTAGACATT
Organism: Morus notabilis; assembly: GCF_000414095.1. NCBI lineage: Eukaryota > Viridiplantae > Streptophyta > Magnoliopsida > Rosales > Moraceae > Morus > Morus notabilis. The sequence continues at coordinate 126,129 of NW_010358420.1, read as the reverse complement.
AAATTATAATTGAAAAAACAAAAGTGATTAAATATTGAAAAATAATAATAAAAAAGAAATATAAAAACAGTTCACTCCAACAAAAATTCAAAAGTTGAATAAATGAACTATTTATTTTTTTTGTTTTCAAAAGTCACAACCCATAAGAAAAGAAGAATTTTTTTTTTTTTTGAAAAACCATATTCCTCTTCAGTTGTTAAAGTGCATAACAAAACACATTATTCCTTAAAGAGAATTTTTTATTTTTATTTTTGAATTGTCTTTTAGGTTCTTTAAGGGAATGTCTACGGTAGGGTGAGCCAAATCACCCTACAAGTAAGGTGAAATTGTAAAGGCCCTTGGATTAACAATCAATGGCCCAAATTGATTAGTCTCGTGTAGGGCTGGCAATTCGTGTTCGCGTGTCGTGTTCGAGCTGACACGATTATAGTAAACACGAACATGACATAATTAATAAACGTGTCAAAAACCCACACATGAACATGGAACGCTAATAACACGGTTAGCACGACATGACACACGAACATAGTTACTAAACGGGCCTCGACAAAAAAAAAACACGTTTATGACTCGTTTATGACCTAACTAGCAACAATAGTGGAATCTTATATTATATTCCAAACCAATATTAATTGACTACTTAATATCACTTATAATTAAATTCTGGCGAGTATATAATAAGAAAAACATAAATTCTCTAATTCTCCATAACTAACACACATAAAATATATATATATATATATATATATATGATACTACTAGATTATCATATATATGTTTCAAAACATGACCAAACATCTAAAGAAGTTTGAAAATATAACCAAGTACATGTTAATAAGTTTGAAAACATAACCAAACATTTGAATGTTAAGTGCATGCAACATAAAATAAATATAGGAAAATGTCTTCTTTGAGGTTGAATGCCCAAATACGGTCCAAAAGTTTCCAGTTGCTTTAGCCTATAGATGTAAAAAGAAAACATTTTATGAATGACACAAAATTTTTAGCATAGGCATGCTACAATTTATTTGTAAGATACAAATATAGAAATCTTCATTGTTTCACTGCTATATTGAGTAAAAAATCAGTGTAGAAAAAAGAAACTTCAGAAAAGTCATCCCTAGAAACAAACCAAACATAGAATCTTATTTAATTGTTAGTTATTTAGTTATTGGCCAAAGACAATTCATAGAATTACTTGTAAAACTTAGTTTATGGATAGGGAAGAGCATTATAATATTATATTATATATATATATATATATTAAACAAGGGATGTCAATATATAAATAAAATTCATGTTACCTTTCATTGCATTTGAGGTTTTAAGGTTGTGAGAATTTTGAGATGAACTAAAAGTGGGCTCATTGATATCCAAAGTAAAAACATCTTCAGTAATTTCATCCATAGCTTCACGAATTGATTTGTTGTTTTCTACACACAACAGATAAGTTATATTGTTAAGATAACATAAGCTAAGACAGTAAATAAACAAAAAATAATAAAAATATTGTTATCTCTAAATAGCCAATCCCTCGTACAAACCAATGCCTCAACTACGTCAGGTTTAAGTGAACTCCTATATTGATCCAATACTCGTCTTCCAACACTAATGGCAGATTCATATGCTACAGTAGATATTGGGATACTTAGGATATCACTAGACAAGCAAGAAAGCTCCAGATAGCGAAACTGGTTTCCATTTCAAAATTCAAGAACATCCGACTTAACACTCCCTTGTACTCTTGGCTCATCCAAATAAACCTCTAATTCTGAAATCTACATAATAGCTTACTCTTGGGCCGTGTTGTGTCGTGTTAGCCCGGTAACGGCCCGTTTAACTAGATGAGTTAAGCGTGTTAAATGGGCTGGCACAAATCTAGCCCATTTATTTTTGTGTTATGCGTGCCAACCTGTTATCGACCTAATTAATAATCATGCGGTCTAAACCCATTTATCTCATGTCATTTTCGTATCGTTTCATCATGTTGTGTTTGAAATTGTCAGCCCTAGTCCCATGGAAACTAAAGTAAAGATGATTGCATTTAATCAAAATCTTTTCTTCACATCTAAAAATGCCATATCTATTCTATTCTCATCTCTAACTTGTTGGAAAAAACAACATCGAGTGCGCAGGAGAATTTTAAAATTTTTAATCAATGCCAAAGCTAACCAAGAACATGTTCATGATGCTATATAACATAAATATCAAAGATCTAAATCACACCTTTAGAGATTATGGAAACAACACGTTTGACAGCTTAAAGCGTTCCAAACAGCAACTGGAAGAGCCTCAACCGACTGGTCTTCTTTGCTATTCTCGTTTTCACCATCAGAGTGCGAGTGGGCACATGTCATTCAATCTCTCCTTGGTATTCTTGAACTCCTTCCAACCATAAGAGAGCCAAAGAAAAAATCGTTCTTGAGAATTAAATAATTTTTCCTTCAAGAACCCTTTACCAATAGTGCCTAAAAAGCCTCTCAAGTGATCTAATGAATAATGAGATTTACTGGGCTATTTATAGTGTTTAGGAAGTCATAATCCCACAGCAATTAGGTTTCTCAAAGCTTATCTCGCTTATAGAGTCAGTTTTGACACGTCAACGCGTGTCAGTGCACCTTTTATGGTTGACTGGTCCGGTCGACCTATTAACACTAACCGGTCTACCCACTAGTTGACCTGTTGCCAATACGGGAAACTTGTTTCCCAAGTTCTCCAATACGAGAAACTTACACAGAGCCTCAGTTTTGACTCAAGTAACCCAATAGGGAAGTTACATGATCAAAACTGTTATGTAATAGTCTTCACATATTAAATACAACTCAAAATAGTAATTCAACCAATTTATCTAGAATTAATTTAACAATTAATTCACCAGATAAATTACTCTTGAATTAATAACCCGAAATTAATTTAGTCAATTTATCTAAAATTAATTTATCAATTAATTCACCCGATAAATTACTTCTGAATTAATCAATCGATCTCACATAGACTTTGAACCTTATTACGGAAATAACATAAGTTACCAATATCTAGGAAATACGCTGTATCGTTACAGAAAATTATGTAAGCTAGCAAAGGGACCCGATGGACATATATAAAACAAGCTCTCATCTATGACTCATTATATTAGTGTATTATCCCCCATAAGATATCCATAATCGACTTAAGGTCAAGTTTTGTTTTACCTTCTCGATTATATTTATCTTATGTTTTATTACCACTCCATCAGAAAATCACTATTCGTACCAATATAAATAGTAAACCATTAGATAACTCAAAGTACTCTAATGGCCGCCGAGCGCTCGTATTTTCTAATCCATAGATAATGTATAAAAGGATATCATTGCCTCTTTATAGGAGAATTCCATATCTATGAATAATAAATACACATACAAGAGTCATACCCCCAACGTACATGTAAGTGTACCTTTACATATTGTTAGGATGTCTCCCTTTGGTACATCAAAGCATATAAGTCAAGCATACAAGTTCATTATCCATCCTAAGGATTAAGATGACCCGATATAACACGTCAAAAGTGACTTGTTTTATTCAATGAAATTATTAATTAAAACAATTCATCTTTAGTCCGATCCAATATAGATTCCACCACTAGGAACTATATCAATGTCTCTACCCATGGAGTCCCCCTCCGATGACCAAGACAAGCCGTCTCCATTAGGAAGTAGACAACATAACAATCTTAACATGAATAAAATGCCTAACTTTATTCCCTCGATTGCAGATCATATTATTTAGACTATCATATTTAGATTCCTGTCTTCCACATGTTCTTCTCATTACATGCACGATCTAAAGATTTAGAATGACAGTCTCAGACTTCCAGTTTGCTTATTATACATCCAACTAAGATGAATGTAAAGAGGACAATACAAAGATATATGAAATAAATAAATCTTTATTAATAGACAAAATGTCTCAAAAGGCATTGTTACATTTATTCTTAAGGGTATAAACGCTAACAATCTCCCACTTGCACTTAAGTGAGTAAATGTGACATGCTACGCATTCCCATAACCTCGACATGTTTCTCAAAGACCTTAGCCAGTATGGCCTTTGTGAACGGGTCAACTACATCGTCCTCTGATGCGATCTTATATATTTCCACATGCCCTTCTTCAATGAAACTCCTTATCACATGATACTTCATGTTTATGCTTACTCATTTTTGAAATTTTGGCTCTTTGGTGTTAACTATTGTCGCACTGCTATCATAGTACAGTCCCAATGGCTTATCCACACTAGTAACTACCTCAAGATCCATTAGAAACTTATGGAGCCACACTGCTTCTTTCGAAGCATTACTGGCTGCCACATACTCGGTTTCCATCGTTGAGTCAGTAGTGCACGTTTGCTTGACACTCCTCTAAACGATAGAACCACCGGCTAGAGTAAAGACAAAACCCGAAGTCAATTTCCTCGAATCCAAACATGATTGAAAATCTGAGTCCGTATATCCTAGAGGAGTCAGATCCTCCCCGGAATATACCAGCATATCATTCCTAATTTTCCTAAGGTACTTGGATATATGCTTGACCGCTACCCAGTGGTTATGTTAGATAAACAACTTATTTAATTGTGAGACTTCAAGTAAATATGGTAGAGAAGAGATATTAAAACTGTTTTAGATATAAAATGTTTAATATCTACTAATAAATATAATTTAAAATACAGATAAACTAAAATATTAGATACGTGAAATTACAGTTAATGCATGACATAAAGTGAAAAGAAGTTTCATAAATATGAATGTTATGTGTGGACAAATATGGAAGAGATAAGATATCAACCATATGAAATATATGGTAAATATGAGATGTATAATATGGACAAATATGAAAAATATTGAATACAATGCCAACAATCAATATTAAATGCGGTTGACAAGTGAGTTGGCTTTAATACAATAAATATGATTGACAAGTTTTATTAGTTAATATAATAAATATACAATATAAATAATAACATTTTGAACTTTTAATATAGACGAACATGATAAGATAAGATCTAAAAATTACAGAAAATATATGATGTAAAAAGACAACAAGTTTTATAAATAAAAAATGAGACATGGGGATCAATATTATACATGCATGATTTCATTTATAAATATGATATTGTAAAAAGTAGATATTATATTAATAATGTCAAATATAACAAATGTGAAAGGTGAGATTTTTATAATGAAAATTAACATTAGCATGATCAAAACTTTAACATTTTGTCAATGCAATTTTTGAAGTCATATTTCTAAAAATAAACAACAAACTTCTCATTTTAATAATATAAAATCTCTCACACTGCCTCATATTCTCAATATGTGTGTCGTAGAATTAATATTTTTTGATATTTTAAAAACATCACATGAATTTTAATTTGATAAAACATGTAAATATGTTTTTATGAATAGCAAATATGCATTTGTGTTTCAAATGAATGAGTTTGTTGTCTTACTTCAAATTTCATTTAACACTTAATTGGCTTGAACATACGTTTATGGTAAGAAATAAGAAAGTTGGATTACATGTATGTCCCATGAATTCTTTATACAAGATATGACATTTAAATAAATATGGTTGATATAGAATGTTATCAAAGTTATAGTATATTGTGGATGTGAATTGTCAATCAATTTTAACATGTCAAATATATAATATAGACAAACATGATAAGATAAGATTAGAAAATTATAGAAGATAAATAATATACAAAAGATTTCATTTATGGAAGATATATATGCAGAATGTGACATGAGAATCAATATTATATAAATAAAATTTCGTTTATAAAAAAAATTATAAAAATTAGATATAAGATTCATGTTGACGAATATAACAAATGTGAAATATGAGATTTTTATAATTAAAATTTACTTTAGCAAGATAACAACTTTAACATTTCATCAATGTAATTTTTGAATCTCTATTTCTAAGTATCAACAACACATTTCTCATTAATAAAAACTAGTCTAACATCATTTTAATAGTATAAGATCTCTCGTGTAGTATTATATTCTAAATACTTGTGTCACAGAGTTAGTATCTTTGGATATTTTAAAGCATTGCATGAAATTTAATTTGATAAAAACATATAAAAATATTACGAAAAGCATATATGCATTTCTTTTTTGAATCAATAAGCTTATTGCTTAAACTTCTAATTTTACTTCACACTTAGTTGACTTAATCATACAGTAATGATAATAGATAAGAAAGGTGAATTACTTTTATATCACATGAGTTATTTATAGGAGATATGATAGTTAAACAAATACAATTAATAGAGAATGTTAACATTTGTAAAAGATTATGGATGTAAATTGTCGACCAATCATTACTTGTCGAATATGTAATATAGTTTAATATGAAGAGTAAGATTAGAAAATTATGGAAGATATATGTATAGAAAGATAAAAGATTTTATGCACGCAGAATGTTATGTGTTGATCATTATAATACTTTTAATATTTCGTTAGCAAACAAAATGTTGTAAAAATCAGATGCAACGTGATATCAAATATAAAAATGTGAAGTATGAGATTTGCATAATTACTGTTAAAATTAGTATGAGCAAAACTCAAACATTTAATGCATTTTAGAAATTTTTGTTTCTAAGTGATTAATAACAAACTTCTCATGAACAATAAGCATATAATATAATTTTAATATCATAAGGTCTTTCACGTAGTTTTGAAAGTAATTATATTTAACGTTAATTGCATGACACTTTTACTATAAATAAATGTTTTATAAAAGTTTCTATTTAATATGTAAATAATATTTGTATAAATCATAAAATTGTATCATTGTTAACTTAAAAACATAAAAATAAAGTATTTTTATATTAAATGTGGTTGACAAGTTGAGTTGGCTCTAATACATTAAATGTGATTGGCAAGTTTAATTGACTAATATAGTAAATGTAGAATACAAACAATAACAATTATATTTTTGATAAATTTAATTTTCTCAATTGATAATATTGTAAACCATTCCCAATTAAATATAAAATACTGTTTAATCAAATATCAACAATTACCTTTCAATTTCATTATTTTTTTTATGAATGACGTATTCATCACATCTATATAAAGACTAATTGAAAGAATGTAATACGACAGAACTATAATCCTTTTGAATTTTTTAAGTGATCTAGTTTAGGCTTTATTATGCATGTTCTTGAAATAATGTGTAGTTATCGAATTAGGTTTTTTTTTTAATTGAATGCAATCCATTTAAATAAAAAATAGAACATAGAGAAAGCTTTGGTTTATTTGATTACTTGGTGCTTTGTTTTCTCATATTTAAGTAATGATTACCTCAGTAACCCTATAACAAATAATATAATTTATAACCAGTGTAAAATATAGCTCTTTTACCATGATAATTGGTTTAAAAGAAACAAGAAGGAAGAGAAAAAAGATTAGATTAAGTAGATAGTGTGATTTGACGTCACAAGTCTCATTTGGTACTTTTATATATCAGTTCTTATAAGTTACACTAGTTATTTACATTGTCACTATGAGTTACATTTTTCATTGTTCTCATTCATTTTTCATTCCTCCACCAAACCTGGCATTAATATGCGACTCCTAAAGCCAGCATGTCAGGCCCAATAACAAATAAAGAAGCGACTTGTAGCTCATGTTCTAACAGAAAGCATTTCTTCTCCAATTATTTTCTTGTTTGATTGCTAAGCTTCATTTTGTAACTCAAAATTGTGTCGGCGCCTGAGTTCTCGCATGGAACGAATTGCGAACGGAGTCAAACCCTCCAACACAGAAGGAGTTGAGTGCGAAAACTTTGACCAGCATTTGGAGAGAACATGATCCAGGTCAGTGGCCGTAAGAGCTAGGGCTTCAACCTTTGTCTGCGACATCACATTTCTACTTGACATTGGAAAGGCCGAATAAGAAGTTGATTTCAATCGCCATTCCAAAAGTTGTTCGCCATAATAATCACCTCTTTCAAGACGCTCCGGATGGTTGGTTTCTTCGAAGCTCCAAACAACTCCTTGCGTGAAGAAGAGCATAAACCCAATCGGTTCTCCCTTTCGAATAATATAACTATTCTCTTGATATATCTTTGGCCTTACGTAGTTGCAAATTGTTTCGTACACCTTTGTATCCAAATTTTCAAGCATTGGCACCTGCATGTATATATATATATATATATTTACGAATTCATATATATATATATGTGTGTGTGTGTGTGTGTGTAATAATCTGCAGCAAACACAACAATTAAGAAGATATATAAATTGCAATCTTTAATTCTGCCTACTTTGTTTAGCGTATCCCAGCAAAGGTGTTTCTTCAGAGACATTCGATGAGACAAAGGAAGAACAGGAAGTAGATTTCCGATGTCAACATCTTTTCCATGTCGCATTCTCAGTCGAACGTATCCCATAATCGTCTTTCTTAAATTATTACCACAGATTTTATTTCTCGAAATCCATAGCTCTGCTGATCGTTCTAATGTCCTCTGCTCAAGTTTCTTCTCATCCAATACATTAGTCATCCACTCTGCAAAGGACTGGATTTTAATCAAGAAGAAAATCATTAGTTCATCTCAAAATTAAGTCCAAAATATTTAATTTTTGTTAAGTCCACCAAATTTTAGAATGAGACTTTTTTTTTAATACAAAATTCAAAAGATATTGACTCTAACTCAACCTAGTAAAACCGATCCTACCTTATTAAGTGGATATTCATACAAATATCGCCAACGAATGTAGGATTTTAACAACTTTCGAGTAATTTTAAAGTGACAAAAATGTTTCAACTAATAACAGGTCAAGTAAGATTTGATCGATGTACAATTAATATTAAGGAAAAAGATAGAATTAGGATGAAAACTCGTAATTTATTCAAACCTCAGTCGTCTGCTGACGATCATGGCTCTCTTTACTCTCTTCAAGAAGAGAAAGCAAATGTTTTAGTTTCGAATAGCGATCTTCGTCTTCTTCTTCAATTGTACTATGCAATAATTGCATGACAATTTTCATCTTATGCTTAGGGAGTTTATAATTTGATAGATATGATCTTATTTCCTGTTCTTTGTCATTCATCTTCTTTCTTGTTTCCTCCGCTTGTGTGGTTTGCAATTGCATATATGTCTGCATATATATTTTACAAATTATAAAAACAACAAATAATTTTATTTGATTAAATAATCAAAGCCTAATTTGGGGAAATTATACCCCAGATCACCTAAATATTTGTTTATTTATTTTTTAAGAACTTTAACTTTTCAAACAAATTTCTGGATCCACTAGTCCTAAGCATATTATTTTATCGCGATTATTAAATTATCGCGCATTAATTTATCAGGATTTTATCTACATTTATATTTTTAAAGAGAAAAGAAATAAGAAATAAGCTGATTTTGATATATGAATTCTATTTAGTTTCTTTTTTTGGAATTTCGATAAATTACCTGTAGATTTCCAATAAGGTATAAAACTATAAGCAATCCCGTGAGAGAAATAAAAATTGAGAAGCAGTTTTCCCAAGTAAAGCCACTTGTCTCCAGATTTTGGCCAAGAGAGCTGCAAACAGGAATGCAATACATTAAGGGATGTGCGCAATAAAAGCATGCCGCAAAACGATATATCCAAAACGTGTTTAAAGATTACAGGGATTTTTATTTTTATTTTTTATTTTTTTTATTTTTATTTATTTATTTATTTTTTTAAAGTAAATTGTCCCTAAAACATATAACAATGTTGTTGGTCCATTAGGTTTCTCATGTCTGTATTAAATCAAATATTTGCACGAAAGATCCCTTAACTGTTTGAGCTACTGAGTTTCGGTCCTCAAAACTCGAAATTTTTATTACTTCATTAGTTATTCTAGGACCTAGGTAGGCAACATTGTTGCTATAAGGACTATTTGTGCTATAAAAAAAATAAAAAATAAAAAATTGAGAAACCAAAATACTTAAAAGCCTATAATAGTCCAATGACGATTTGTGCCAAAAAAACTCAAAAGTAAAATGCATTGTTGGTCAAACGTTAATTATAGTGCTATGTTTTATTCATATGCGTCTAGATTGGGTCATAAAATATGTATATAACATTGGATAGAATTATTATTTCATATTAAATAAAATTGAATTACAATCTCTAATCTCAATTCATACTGATACAAACAAGGCCGAGCAGATATTATAGAATTTTCATATATGTTGGGCATTTGGTTCAATAATTTAAGTTTTAAACATTTAAATTATGTGATTTGAATTATAAAATTTGAATTAGTGAGAATTTTGTAAAAAAATTGATTTTGTATTTGGAAATATGTTTGAAATTAGAATCCGAATTTTTTTTATAAAAAATTTAAATTTATGTTTGGATAAATTAGTTTGAATTGAACTATAAAAGAAAGTAGAATAAATCAAAATGTGAGCCCTTTCACTATTTATGTTAGAGTTAGAATTATAATATTTTTTTTAGAAAAAAAAAAACTAATTTATTGAATTTGAATAATTCAATAGTTTAAATTTTGTAACTTAAAATTTGAATCATTCCCTTACAAACATTAATTTGAATCAGTGAGGGTGCGTTTGGGAGTGGATCCAGAATCATAATTCTAGATCCTAATTCAGAATTAGTGTTTGTTTACAGTGATTCTGAATCATAATTCAAAATCAGTGTTTGGTTTGGATGATTCTGAATCATGATTCAGAATCTGATGTGATGTTTTAAACTAGCTTAAATCATGATTCTAAAACCACCCCCCTCTTAAATTTAAGGTGATTCAAACTCCTGATTCTGAATCATCATTTAAGAATCATGATATGAACCCAAAATCATGAATCATAGTTTTGATTCTAGAATCATAGTTCTAATTCTAGAATCATGATTAGAATTACCTTGATTTGAATTATCGTACCAAACGAATCCTGAATGACTCAAATCTTAAAAATTTAAAACTCAAAAGTGATTCAATTCCAAACCTCATATTACGCAGGCCCCACCAAAAGCAGTGAATGAGTTTTTTGAGAAAATCTCCTGCTCCAAAAATATGTGCCCCAATGGCGTTAGCAAATATTCCAAAATCATACACCTCTGCATTTGGAGGATCTACAGGGCATTTCTCTTTCAAAAGTGTCAAATTTCTCGAGGGAGTGGTGATGTATTTGTCACAGTCAAAGATGGCACTAGAAACACACCCAGCTTCGCTTTTACAAGCATCATTCCAGCAATTTGTCTCCCGAAAAATAGAATATAGATAATAAAGGGCACCGTACACCTATCATACAATACAATCAAATTATAATTTATTAGACTAGAGGACATTTCACCTTTTTAAATGTCTTTTATTTAGCACAATGCAGTATTTGAAACGAGATTTTTATTTTTCCCAACATGACAGATATTAATCACTGTTTTCCTACTTTATAACTAAAAAACCAATTTTACTTCTTTTTTTAGTCTAAATTAAAATTTGACCAATATGAATTAATTTTTCTTTTTATAATTGACCAGTTATTTTTCTTAACATGACATATAATAATTATTAGGATGCGTTTATTAGCACTCACTTTTTCTATTTTTCACAGACCTCTTTTTTATATTACTAAAATATCTATTAATTAAATTACTTTTAAGGACAATAATATTCAAAAAAATACCCATTACATACCCCAATATTAAAAAAATATATTACCTTCTAAAATTTACTATGTCCTATATTTGCAGAAGAATAGGGATGAATTCAAACGCTTCCCACAAAAAGTTACGTGTCAAAAATTTTCTTAAAAATTATTGTTCTTTTAATTCAGATTTTGATGGCAATTTACATTATTAATTCTGAAGGATTTGTGATTCGTGAAAGAAATTTTGAAGAGAAAAGTTTTTACTACCGCCGACATGCAGACAAGTCACTATGATTGGATATGAAAAGTTTTTGTTTTGTTGCATATATGTATTGACGAATTTAAAGAAAAATGACTTTTCCCCAAAAAAAGAAAATTATACAAATGTAAGGCCCTTCAAGTAGGCTGTAGTAATGTAAATATCCCTAGATTTATTTGAAATTAGTATACATTTGGAAAAGCTTTTTTGGATTTTTGGATGGAACCTTCTCCGGTATCCCAAAATACTGATAGGTTAGATTTTTTATGCATCATATTTACATAAAATCACGTAAAAATAAAAAAAATACACAAATCTAACTATTAAAAAAACCTAGCCTACTGGTACTCTAAATGTACCAGAAAATCTCCCTTTTTGATAGCTAATAGCAGTTTAGTAAAATTTTGGGCCAAACTTTTGAAAAATAAGCTTTTAAAACATCTTCCCAAAATCTTCAAAAACCCTCCTAAAAACCCACTTAAAAAGTTTAAACATTCTGAAAACCATTTCAAAATATACTTTATTCTCAAAGTTGGTGGCACATCAAATATAATTCTCAATGCTATTTTTTTTAAAATACTTTTACCAAACACCTATTCAGTATTTTTGTAATCATTTCTGAGAAATGTTTTCAAACGGGTATGTACATTTTTTCAAAACAACTGAACCCTAGAAAGGACCATACAATATTAAAAATATACTTACATGACCACCAAGGATGTAGAGACAGAAATTAAAGGCACCTCTAACCCCATACACGTCTAGTGAGCGAGCCAAAAGTTCTTCCAACATCCATGGCAGAAAAGTAAATACGAAGAATCCTTGGCACATATGCGAAAAGGATAACAAAGTTTAGGAGCCTTCTTGCTGTCAAAGATCTCAAGCCAGCCAATTTACCAAAGAAACCAATCACCACCACCTGCAGCGCAAATTACAAAAATACCCTCTCAAAAGTTGGTATTCAAAAGTAGGTAAAAACTTATAACTATACCAAACTTGGCCTTGCCTGTGGGATGGGAAGAATGGCTAAGATATCGATTAGAAGGTAAGACCAGGGAAGTACATCGAAGATTGACGAGTCCTTAGCCATTGCAAAGGCACTGCCAATTCTAACCGTGAAATGCAAAACATAGGCCATATCGGTGGCAGTTCGCACAAAAAGAGCAAAAGTCTTCATCTTTTCGTCCATTTTCACGCATTTTTTATCCTCGTCTAAAATGGGAATGTAAAGAAAGAACGGATCGATTGCCACCCCAATCACACACGATATTAGAAATATCTTGCTCCATGGTGACCAAGGGTTTGGGTTCAATATTTGCTCCAATATCTTTGTCTTCTTCGATTTAGGCTCCTGATCTACTACTTGATTCTCCTCCACAACTCTGATCAATAAAAATAATGCAAACTCCAAATTACTTGTTTTTCTTGCAGCTAACGTTAAACAACTTTATTTGGTGCATTAAACATGCAAACTGCTTCATTTAGGGACAAAATAACCAAAAATGCGCGCGAGAAACTCTAGTACAAGTACAAGAGTTAAAAGCATATATTTTCCAAAATTTACATATATTATTTATTTACACTTGCTAAGAAATTAAAACAAGATAAATTGAAAGTTATAAATGGAAGTAAGGAACCACACTAACCGCAGTGCTACGATGGCTTCGTCATCAAGATTGCCCATAAGTGATGCAATAGCGGAGAAAACTAGCAAAGCTTCTGAAAAGAAAACAGATGTTAAGACACTAAAACTTAACCCAAAAACATAAAACGAGCGAAAAAAAAAAGAAAAGAAAAAGAAGTGCAAGAAGGTATGAGATTTACGAAGACTATAAATAATTAAAGAGATGGTACAGTTCTCGAATAGTGAAATGTAAAAACAAAATTTTGGCCACTACTCCATTTGGTAAGGGAAGCGTCGCTATAAGAGAGAGATTATAGTTTAAAATCTTAAAAACAATCAACTTATAAAATACAAATTTTTGAGCCAATTAAAAAATATTTCGATCCAAACACTCTTTGTTTTGGTATATTACAGAATGTGGTACGGGTATATTGTAATGTGTAATAGTGTCTAATGAGTGTATTATATAGCAGGAGCCAAACAACATATTAGACAAAATTATATTTTTTGGTAAACAAAAATTATGGAATCTCTAAAACAAGTAAAATTAAAATATTGTAAAAATAAATAGATTGGGCAAGAAAATGTAAAAATTGAATAAATTCTAACAAAACAAAAATGTAAATATTGTTGCTTTATTAGCCCCAAAGGAAAAATGAAAAGCAAAATACTAAAGCAACTGTGAGAAAATATCAAGCAAGGGTTGAACGACAATGACTCACAAATAAGTGCAAGCAATTGAGATAATCTTCCCCTCTACTCACCAGTAAAACATATATATGAACAACATTGTAGTCCACCTGCCTAATGAAGAGGAAAGTCTAGGAGAGAGAGAGAGAGAGAGAGAGGAATGCGTACTTTTCTAAGGTAAAAAAGAGAGAAGCAAGGTATTTTCCTTTTTGGGTTAATATTTCACTTAATATATATATGTATATATATGTATGTATGTATGTATGTATGTAACACTGCAACTATTGGCTCGCTGTCAACGGACAATGTCCCTCTTTTAGTTTAACGACATGGACTTCTTTAAATTATAGATAAAATACAATAACTAGAGAGTGAGGAATGTCTACTTTAGTACGAAAAAGAGAGAAGCAATGTATTTTCTTTGTAATGTTCTTGGAAAGAAAAAGAAAAGAATCCATCTTTTAGTTTTTAATTAATGACGAGAACCTCTTTTAAATAAAGAAACAATAATTTGAGAGAGAGGAATATGAGCTTTACGAGGTGAAAGAGAGAAGCAATGTATTTTCTTTATCGATAACTTTGCCCTTTTAATATAAAAAAATTAAATAAAAAAAACCAAAATTTTAAAAACGTAAACTCATTTTCCCACAATCTCCTTGCGACACCCGAGAAAATTCCAATGTGTAATTATTGGAAATAATTATAATTGAATTTTCCACTAAATCTTCAAGATTTAAGTGGCTGATTCTTTATAGTTTTCTATATTTAAAAGTTATAAGTTTTGGCGCATACTCTTGGAATTTGATTGGTTGTCCAAAAATACCCTTTCTCTAAAATAATAAACATTAAAAGAAAAGAGAATAAAAAAAAATTAAAAAAAGAAAATGAAAATTAACGTGAGACATCTGCATCTTCTCGTTCAAGAAAGAAAGAGGGAAAGGGGAGAGATTTTCATTTTTTATCCTATACACTAACTACCCACACAAGCATGTTTTTATTTTTTATTTTTTATTTTTTTTATTTTTTATCAACTAAGCATTCAAATGTGGTGAAAATTTGTCCATTTTACTAATTTTATGGACGTTCTACATTTAAAATCAAACTCTTGAAGTTAGGGATTTGAAGGTATGCTAATATCTAATTTTTTTCCTAGAACGAGTAGCTGAAATAGTAGTCAACATCGGCTTGAGTCACCATCAACACGTCGAATCGAGAAGCAGCTGTTTGGTCCCACTGGAATGAAAGAGTTTCCGACAGCTCCAGAGTGAAAGGCTCGGCCTCACCCCTCTTCCTTTTCGCAAGGGGAACGCTTGTCGGCGAGGAAGGGGATCGGATAGCCGAGCGATGAGTCGACTCACCAGATGCAAAGTGTCTTGCTTGGCGGCAGCACATTCTTGTCGCGGCCAACCGAAGACTTACCTCTTCTGATTCGAGCTGCCAATTCATCCTTCGACGTATCAATTTTCTTGGTCTTGGCAACTACAAAGAGAAGAATCAAAGTTAGCACCAGTAAGTCAAAATTAATGGGAAATTTTTTTCACATTACGAGTCTGCGAGGCCACCTGCACAGAACCGAGGTGTTCCTTCATCACCCGATCCATTCGAGTCGCCAGTTCAACAGTGAAACTCGGCAATGCACTCCAAGCAAGCTTTGTAAAAGCACTAAGAGGTTAGATTCAATGAAATTCAAGTAAAGTACAAGTGCAAGTCTCTGGCGGCCCAAAACGAAAGGAGATGACCACAGGCAGTCCGACCGCATCAATCGGTCGGCGAGCCATTACAAACTTGGTCTTCTACTCGCGGTCCAAGTTTCGCACCTCTCCGAAGTCAAATTTGTTCTTCTTTCGGGCCACAAGCATGTAATGGCCGAGGGAATCAGAATTCTGCTTCATGTAGTAAAGCGACTAAAAGTCATGCAACAAGTTATTCACCGAATTAGGCATCAGCTACCCGATCACTATCTCGAAATGGGAGAGCACATCCGAAGCCAACTGCAACAATAGAAATTTCAATCTGATCATTAGAAAGATCTCATACAAGCCAAACCAGCCATCCTTCGGCTTATCCGCCCTCTCATTCCCGTCTGGAGCCTGAAGTTCCACATGTTCCGGAATGCCATATTGCTTCCACCACGCCTTGACATCCTCCGTCGTGACAACAGACGCCGTGTCGTTGTCCAAATAGCGCTAGATGTAAATTCCTTCATCATCAATTTTCAACTCCTTACGTCGAGCCGCTCGCAAATCAAGGTCATGAGCATCGCTCGAGGAGTTTGGCTGCCCAATGACAACAATGGCCAACGAGGAAGAAAACCCAAATTTCTCCAAAAATTCAGCCATTCTCACAGGTAAGTTATTTCCTTTTGGTTTTCCTTCACCTAACTTGTGTTTTGTAGGTCCTAGCAACAACCAAACATGCAAGAACAACAGAGAAGAATTCAACATGGGTTCGGCCAAAATCCAAGACAATCAAGAGAAATTTTTGTTCATTCTATTCCTAAATCACTAAATCATGAAATTTCATCTACAAAATATGGAATTTTATCAATAAGAAAGCCAAAAATGGCTGAGAACCGACGGGTTCACATCGAAGAACAGGGGCAAAGTCTAGAGACGTACGAACCAAAGAACGTCGGGAAGAGAATCGCGCGTGAACCGTCAAAGTCATCTGAGTTTGTCCAGAGCTTCTCGAGCATTCAGTTGAGTAGCCGAAATTGATTTTGGCTAGCAGAGCACACGAACTACTCTTTAAGCCGATTATCATCGACTACAAAGTGAGGGGCTAACTGTTGAGGTCAAATATTTCATTCATCATTTCTCATTATACACGAGTCTTCATACGTCTCGGAGAATGAGGTTGAATCACAAAATCGGCTGCCAGAAACAGACCGCTACTTGTCAGTAGGCTCGACTAGCCGAACAACTATTCAAGCTGTGGAGATGCTACCTCAGCATTATGAAAAATATGCACTGATTCTATCATTAAAGTAGCACCAAATTGTGGGATTTTACTCAGAAAAGCAAAAAGGAAAGTCAAATTACACGGCTTGCTCCCTAAATCACCGCCCTGTAAGGAAAGGATTGTGACGACCCTCTTTTGAGGCCGCCACTGTTACTAACTTTTTAACTTGTACTTACTGGGGTTTCTTAAAATATGCGGAACATTTTTTTTTTTTTTATATAAGAAGGAATACTTTCATAATTTGTAACAATAATTTCAAATAAGTGAATCACTAAATTTCTTAAAGCTTTTCTTAATTTTAGTTAAGATAAAACCTTTTAGGAATATCCTTCAAATGGAATAGCATTTGAACTCTTGTTTTAAATACTCTTTAAAAGCTTTTCTAAAACTAGTCATTTCAATCGGCCATCTCATTTGACTTTAAAACGGATTTCGTGAGAAATCTTAAATTCAAGTACATCTTAAAGTCCTTCTAAAATTACTCATTTAAATCGTCATGTTTAAAATTCATTTATTTGTTGCATGTACTGTAACATTCTAAAACTTAAATACTCAAAACTAGGGTTGTTAGTTACAACCTTCGTTTTCTTAACATACATATGTACGTATACTTTTTAAACATACATACTTGAAACTTTTGAATCATATAGACATATACATGATTTTTCTTAAACTTACTGCGGAAAATAACTGCGTGAGCGGTATCCATTCCCATCTCCACCATTCG
>NW_010358420.1:106682-107035 GCF_000414095.1 Morus notabilis | reverse complement strand
AACCCACTAAGTTCTTTAAGAAAGCAATTTTTTCTTGAAAACTTCCTTTATGAATACTTTCATTAAAATGAGGTTTAATGTCATTGTATTTTACTGAAATTCTATCTCGGGTTCTTTTATAACTTTTTGTTGAAACCGACACTGTTTTAGTTTTGTCTCGTTAAAAACTGTGCAGTTTTTAAAATCTGCGTTTTACTATATCTTCGAGTCGAATTTAAAAATTTTGTTCTTCATAAAAATTTCTCATCTCGTCGAGATCTAAAATTGTCATTTTTGGTGAAAGTTGAAATTCGGCCTCTAAAGGCCCCGTTTGGCTGAAAGCCGTAGCTGCTGTTTTTCTTGAAACTGTTTTA
>NW_010358420.1:103783-104956 GCF_000414095.1 Morus notabilis | reverse complement strand
TTTTTTTTACGCTGCTAACATCATGCTGTGTTTGGAGATTCTTGAAATTAAGATTCTCAAACTATACTTGTACTGAAAATTATTCTGCCTTAAAGTATGGCAAGAATTTATCGATCGAATTTACTTGATCGAAAACATGAACTTAACATGAAATCTGCTACAGAATTTAGGAATACATATATTGATTCCATAAATCCTTCAGTCACATAATATTTTCTAGGAAAATCCTTGGCTTAAATAAATAAATTGTATTATTTAAAGTCTGGAATTTTCTCAGTCATTACAATCTACCCCCCTTAAGAATTTTCGTCCCGAAAATTAGAACTTGGGGTAGCTTTTCCTCATTTTCTCTTCGCGTTCTCAAGTAGCTTCCTCAATATTATGATTTCACTACAAGACGTGAACCCGAGGAATTACTTTATTCCTTAAGGTTTTCTCTTCGCGAGGTAGGATCTGGACTGCGTGCACTTTGACAGGTTCCTGGTGCAATACATGCAATGGATCAGTCGCATATTTCTTCAATCTCAACACGTGGAAGACGTTGTGTACCGTAGCTAATTCTAGCAGCAAGCTAGTCTGTACACGACCTTACAGATCCTCTCTAGGATCTCATTACTCCTTTCATCTGTGCCACCTTCAGGAGAACTTAGTCTCCTTCCTAAAACTCTATAAATCTGCGGCGTTTATCCACATAGCTCTTCTGGCGACTATGAGCTGTATCGAACTTCTTCATGATAAGTCTCACATTCTCTGTGGTTCTACTGATAAAGTATACTATTTCTAAATGCTTCTCCCCAGGTTTATACTAATGAATTGGGGACCTGCATTTTCTTCTGTATAGAGCTTCGTAAGGTGTCATTCCTATTGACGTGTGATAGCTGTTGTTATAGGAAAACTATATCAAAGGTAACTTCCTATCCCAGTTCCCTTTAAAATCCATGACACATGCTCTCCGCATATCTTCTAGGGTCTGAATGGTCTTATCAGGTTCGCCATTTGTCTACGGTCGAAAGCTGTACTAAACTTTAACTTGACCCTATTGCTCTTGCATACTCGCGAAATGGTTGTCTCTTAATAGAATAACTGAGTTTGATCAATAAAAATATGTAGATCTTGTCAATCAGTTTCTGATTATCTAAATCACAACGTTACTATCGGATTTTCTAGGCAACC
>NW_010358420.1:37361-96358 GCF_000414095.1 Morus notabilis | reverse complement strand
TTTTTTTTTTACGCTACTAACATCATGCTGTGTTTGGAGATTCTTGAAATTAAGATTCTCAAACTATACTTGTACTGAAAATTATTCCGCCTTAAAGTACGGCAAGAATTTATCGATCGAATTTACTTGATCGAAAACATGAACTTAACATGAAATCTGCTACAGAATTTAGGAATACATATATTGATTCCATAAATCCTTCAGTCACATAATATTTTTTAGGAAAATCCTTGGCTTAAATAAATAAATTGTATTATTTAAAGTCTGGAATTTTCTCAGTCATTACAAGGATCTTCAATCAAAAGTCAAATGGGAAAATTGCCTATATGATTTTTCCAGCAATCAAGGCCTATTAAATCAGCCTATGCATGACCAAAGAAGGGGCTACATGCATATTCTTCACGCCTACACCATTTTCAAGCATTCTAGGAGCTTTTCCACCATTTTCTACATACTTTTCAGTATTCTCTATAGTATTCTCTCAACATTTGTGGAGATCACCATTGTATTCTTCATCAATATTCATAGTGGAATTACCAAAGACCCTACAGTGGACGTACCATGAGTTATCAGGAGAACCACTATAAATCTCCGTGTCTCACTATCTTTATTTTCTGTTTATTCTTTATTTCTCCGCGATCCCGATACTAACATAATCATCCAAATTTAGTCATTGGCCCTCTACGTCATATATGATGATGGATTGATCATTTTGCAGACAATTTCAGGATGCAAAATCCTTCTGTTGGAAAACAGAAGCATGAATCGAATTTATTAGCCAAAAAAAAAAAAAAAAATTCAGGTTGTTCTCTTACAATCTAGTTGAGAGTTGGTTTGTTTTCTTACCATTGTTTCAATTAGTTTACATGAATGGAGCTCGTGCACAAAATCTGACCACCAATTAATTTTTATAGTATCTTGGATGTTAATTGGTTCAAAATTAATTGACAACAAAAATGTAATCTTTATCTTCTGAAAGAAAAAAATATCTTTATTTTTCATTCTACTTTTAAATTATCTTTATTTTTCATTCTACTCTTTTCCCATTAAGATTTTTAACCGTCCACCCTCACAAATTGTCCAAAAAATACATTTTTAGAGCTAAAAATTAATATGGTCATATACGCATAAAAAATAATAAATATTTATTTTGATATCGATACGGTCATATATGCATAAAAAATGTAATTGTCAGCTTGAAGACTAATATACTCAATAAAACTCAGGGCTAATTTGTTTCATGATTTTGAGTTGAAAAATAAATTTATAAAAAAAAATATAACACAAAAAGTTTAACTTAAATTTTTATAAAAAAATATTATAGTAAAAAATGTAATCAGTTGTGATTAAAATCGTGAAACGAATAAGGGCTTGAGATTCAAAGTCTTCGCCTAAAAGTCCTATGAATTAACGATGGCAATATAAGACGTGAAAATTATGATATACCTTATCGAAATGTGAAAAGTAGAACGTCGGACACGCATAAAGTGGAACAATTAAAAGTAGTAGGAGAAGGAAAAGAAAAATAAAAAAGGTGGCTGGGTCTCTTTTTACTTATTTACGAAGCATATTAGAGATGGTTCTTTCAATTGATGTCTAATTAATTAAATCATATCATATCATTTTATAATAAGCATAAGAGAATAAATTAAAAGGTAATTTAAATTTTTACATGATGTTAAAATAATTTAATTGATTAGATATTAATTAAGACACTAAAATTATACAATAAATTTGAGTCCATTAAAGACACCTACGTGGTTTTAAGTGCATTAGTAGGTCGGTCCGCAGCATGGAAACCACAGCTGAAAAAGCATAAACTTAATTAAACCATGTCATGTAATTAATTACAGATAAATATTACTGACACCTGTTTTTAATAAGACACCCCAATATTTAAATTATCGTATTTTATTACAAATATAACCTTACACCCCAAAGGCTTTACAACTCGTCTGCTATATTTTCTGGGAAACCATCATTAACAATAAAGCGGAATAAAACAAAACTTGGGGCATCGCATCTAAAATCAATCAAACATCGTAATTTATTTTTCTTTTGGGTTGTATATCTTTTGTTTAACCTTCCATTTGAGTTGAGTCGCTGAGGTAAGGTTATTTTGAAACATAAACAATTTTTCAAGCACAAAGGGAAGCTTTCAAATGAAGCCATGAACACATTACATCACACTTACTCATTCAAATTTGACGCGTAAAATGGTTCAGAGACCGCATGTTAGGTTGTTAGGGTGATGAAATGAAAACTGAGCATCTTCCAAACCAAGAAAGAATATTGCCAATTTGGAATGGTGTGTGTTTTGGTCAAATATTATATGCTCATTGAATCCGGATTATATATAGGCCTAGGATAATATTTGGGAGGGGGGAGCTTATTCTTTTGTGAGAAGGTGGGGGACCCGAGCTTATTGCACTAGTAGAAATTTAGTATTTAACGACCGTTAATAACCGTTGTTAAAAGATTAGATGACGGATAAGAGAACCATTGTCTAATCGCGAGTTGTTGAATATTTGAGGCATATAACAACGATTTTTATCTGTTGTTAAAAATGACGTTAGATTATTTCTTCTATCCACCCACTTTCGATTACTCCATTTTTTGTGAAATCAATACACTACTTATACCATTCAATAAGAAACAGACAACAACATCCTCAAAAATGCACAAAAATAACGAACAACAGATTTAGAAAGAAAAAAAAAAAGAGAATACTTGAAAATTAACACAATGAAAAAAAAACCTCAAATTAGCTTTCAACGGACGGGGAAGCAGGTAGAAAATCAATCGACAGGGTAGGTGATTTGGCCGAGCGGTTGGATTAGGGTTCTGGATTTTTTTTTCTTTTCTTTTTGGTCTGCCGGTAAACCTATGGAAGAAGAAAGAGTTAATGATAAAAAACGAAAAAAGAAAAAAAGAAAAAAGAAAAGGAAGAAGAAGACTTGGTTTTTTAATTTTTTTTAAATTAAACAAATATTTCCTATTTTAAAGGAAGTTTTTTTTAACATTTTTTAAAGGAGTTGAACAAATATATAAGTATGTATTAATGTATATTTAAATCTTCATATTATGTCTATTTTAATCACTCATGACAATTTAATTTTACGATTTACTCAACACTATTAATATACCATTTTTAAAATCAATAACACTTATAAAATTACAATTTACCAAATACTTAACTACTTTATATAAAAGTTGTTTTTTTTTCTTGAGTGCAGCTGCCAATAATTCCCACTTCTAAATTGGCAGGAAAGAACTACAAATACAAGCTGTTATTTTATAAAAAAAAGAATTTTTAATGACCTGGAAATTATCTGTAAATGCCAATGCCCCACATATGGATGGACAGTAGTGAGAAAGTGGGAGTCGGGTCAAACACGGCCAATATTGATGAGGGAGAAATGAGGTGAAGTGTGAATGAAATGACAACAAACTTGGTGGACGTGTGGAAGACGTAAAATTCTCCCATTGGAGGATTATGGGAATAGACTTCCTCGTCATTGCTGGGTGGACGAAATGCTAAGTGCGATCCTCACGGGAAGCAACAAAGCATTGTGGAGGACTTTTAGTGAGGACTTTTAGTGAGGACTTTTGTTATTACATAATCTTCTTGTCAAATGGGGCTCAATCAGAAGAACAAAAGGGCTATTGTTTCTCATGCCGAAAATGTTGGGTTAGAAAATCCAACACAATCACCAAAATAATGTTCGATGAGATTTAGGGTGTTCAAAACAAAAGTTTAAGATTATCTCCTCATATTGCAATGTAATTGCCAAAATACGCACGTACGTTCAACATAATAATATATTTTTCATAGGATTTATATAATTAACACATAAATAGGTACCATGAATTCCTAATTGGCCGCATTTCCAGGGGTAGACTTATTTTAAAGGAAAAAAAAAGACCAGAGGAGATTTGTAGAAAACGACTGGCGAGACAATTTGGCTAATAAATAAGCCAGAGGAACCAATTAATTTAAGGCATACCTCTTTCGTTATACAATCAAAATGAGTTCCTCAAGAGCACTAATATTCTTCACTCTTTCAATTTTCATACACCATCTGATCACTCCCAATGACGCCGAGCAAGGTTGCACGTCAGAAGCCGAATACTGCTGGGTCTGTTCTGATGTTGGCAATTACAGTGCCACCAGCATCTACGGAGAAAACCTCAACAAACTCCTCACCTCCATATCTTCATCGCCATCCAACGGCCAAAACTTCAACGGTTTTTACAACACTTCTTTGGGACAAAACCCCAACAAAGTTAATGCGATCGCCCTATGCCGAGGAGACCTCACGGCAGAAAAGTGCCAAAGTTGCTTAAACGATTCTAATTATGGGCTGCTGGAGCGTTGTCCCAATAGAAAGGAGGCAATCTTATGGTATGAGAAATGTATGCTACGTTACAGCTCGAGGGACTCGATATTTTCTGCTGAGGAAAAGGAACCGAGCAAGGAGGTACCGAGCCCGCAACCAACATCAAACGCACAACAGTTCAAACAGACACTGAAGCCGTTGCTGGATGACCTAACAAATAAAGCCTCATCGGGTGATTCGCTGAAAAAATATGCTCATGGAAATGTAACGGTGCCGGATGCCGAATCCATATTTGCGCTTCTTCAATGCACCCCGGATTTGAGCCAGAAAGAATGCAGTGACTGCCTACAAAACGCCACCTCAATGATTCCAGGATGTTGTGAAGGAAAGCAAGGGGCGAGAATTTTGAAACCGAGTTGTAATCTCAGGTATGAATCCGGACCTTTCTACGATTCTAACGACGCACCACAATCTGCCGGCACTTGTACGGACGAGGCCGAGTATTGCTGGAGTTGTTCCGACGTTAGCAACGACACTAGTATTGGCACTTACGAGGAGAGTCTCAAAAGTCTCTTATTCTCCTTCTCCTCCTCTAACAACACCCAAAATCAAGCCGGGTTTTACAATTCTTCTCTAGGAGAAACTCCGGACAGAGTTTACGCAATTGCCTTGTGTAGAGGGGATCTGTCACAGGAAGATTGCCGTAATTGCGTCAATACCTCAAGTGAAAGGCTCATATTTAGGCGTTGCCCAGGTAGAAGGGAGGCCGTATTATGGCACGAGCGTTGTATGGTGCGGTTCTCTAACAAGTCCATATTCTCAGTCAAAATCGATGACCCAAGGTTGAATGTTAAGAGCAAATATAAAGTGTGGAATCGAGATCTGTTCAGCCTTACGCTTAAGCCCTTGTTGAACAATCTAACTAGTACGGCTGCGTCGGGGGATTCTCTAAGCAAGTACGCATCGGGAGAATCTACCGTTCCAGGCTACGAAAAGATATATGCGACGGCACAGTGTACTCCTGATCTGGACAAGCAACAGTGCAGTGATTGCCTCGAAAATGCTAACTTGTTCATTCCACAGTGTTGCGATGGACTTAATGGGGCAAGACTTCTGAAACCCAGTTGTAATTTGAGGTACGAGGTGACACAATTCTATGCAGCTACAGATGATGATCATTCATCAGTACTGTTAACTAAAGAAGGTATCGTGGTGCTCTATTTATTAATTTCTTTTTCTTCTATAGGACATGTCCTCACAAAAGAAAAGGCAATTTGGCGCTGCTAATTAATAAGAACACGCATGACCTCATTTATTTTGCAGGAAAGAGTAATCAAACAACAATTACTGTTGTTGCTGCTGTTGTTCCAACTGTTATTGTCGCGGTGCTCGTCGGCGTATGCATTTTCTTAAAGTTGAGGAAGCCTGGTCAAGAAAAGCTAAGAAGTAAGTTAGATTTGGTAATTTGCTGTTGCGTTCCATTCATTTTAGAAGTCAGGCTCCTCTTTTGGCAGTTGGTAGTTTGTGGTAAATAAATAAACCTCTTAATGTTGATCTTTTTAGTTTTTCTTTAAGGTAATTTTTAAAAACTACTAAAGTATTCTTTAAATTTAAAAATTTATATTAATTTCACCCTTCTCGCATTTTGTGGATGAAAAAAAAAAGAAACTAAAGAGAGAGATAAATATATGTTTGACTTCATTTTTGAAGAGTATTTTTTCTTTTAAGGAAATTTCTAAATATATATATATATATATATATATAATTGAACACTTAATAAGATAGAAATTCCAGATCCTTTATTGAAGTTTTATATTTTTTAAATGTTTACAATGTTCTTCAGAACTGTTTAGTGTATTGTTTTTTTCGTTCCACTTTTCATCTATAAACCGCACAGTCTGAAACTGAAATAAGTTTTTCATATCGAAAAGATATTTTTTAGTTTCAAAAAATAGAAGAAATTTAGGAAAAATTTATAACTATAAGGTATAATTATGTAAGGAAGATTGAGGGAAATAAGCATAATTAAAAGGCCAATAAAAATAAATAGGTCAAGATTTAAAATAAGTTAATAAATAGGCCTAATGGGTGTAAATTTGGATGTACACTAATTTAATATTCTAAAAAAGCCTGTAATTAAAAAAGAAAATGAAATCATAAAATTTACTCTGCCTCTCTCTCCATGTTCTCTCTATCTCCTCGCTGTTTACCCAGTAAATCTAAGATTTAAGAATAAACACTATGTATTTTGATGGTAAATCATAAATTTACCTTGTAAATCTATGATTTATGAAAGAACATAAATTGCATTTTTATAGTAAATCCCGGATTTACAAGGAGAACTAAATTTGTTTATATTATATTAGTAAATCAAGTAAATGTAAATCCTTGATTTACACTTTAAATTCAGTACTTATGAATAAATACAATATGTGTTCTAACAGTAAATCCTAGATCTGCACTGTAAATCAAGGATTTACGAATAACACAATTCGTTTTCTAGTAGTAAATTTTGGTTTTATTATACGGTAAATCCTAGATTACGAGAATAACTAAAGTATGTTTATCTTAGTAAAGTTCTGACTTTACCGTGTAAATTCAAGATTGATGAAGGAACAAAAATTGTGTTCAGATGGTAAATCCTAAATTTACATTATAAATAGAGGATTTATGAATAACTCAATTTGTGTTCAGATGATAAATTGAACTAAATTGTGTTTATCTTGTATTAGTAAGCTAATAAAATCTAGTAACAAATTTAGCCACAATGATAATCACACTTTTGTCGCTTACTTGAAAATTAAAAACATGAAAAATAAAAACATAAAAAAGCCTATGAATTTATATACATTAATAAATTATTTACTAACATAAATTTTAAATGTAGGCTTAGTTTATTTCTCATTTTGTAACTAAGCCGTTATAAATACGCATGTACAAGCATATTATATGTACTTGAAAACTAAATGTACACATGAAAAATAAAAACATAAAAAAGCCTATGAATTTATATACATTAATAAATTATTTACTAACATAAATTTTAAATGTAGGCTTAGTTTATTTCTCATTTTGTAACTAAGCCGTTATAAATACGCATGTACAAGCATATTATATGTACTTGAAAACTAAATGTACTTTTTTTTTTTTTTTTTTTTTTTTTTTTTCAACTACCTAATCTGGTGCTTCAGGATTCCGTTGACATAAAGAGACGAAATTCTTTCCATCTGCATTGGTTTATTCTTATCAAACGAGTCCTTACCAATAAATTTCTTGTTCTCCATATATGTAGCTAATTCCGAGGATATTATCATGGCGGAATCTTTGCTATATGATTTTGACACTATAGCAGCTGCCACAGACGACTTTTCAGAAGAAAACAAGCTTGGAGTAGGTGGATTTGGAGCGGTTTACAAGGTTAAAAAATTATTATATTATGGCGAACGAGTGATGTGTGATTAATCTTAAATTGTGAAGAAGCTAATATATCTTGATTGCGAGTTTGACTTTGTTCTGTCTACTATTAATATTATATATATTTTTCAGGGACAATTATCAGATGGAGAATATATTGCCGTGAAAAGGCTTTCCAAGACTTCTAGCCAGGGTGATCAAGAATTTAAAAATGAAGTTGTGTTAGTTGCCAAGCTTCAACACCGAAATTTAGTCAGACTCCTTGGCTTTTGCTTGAAGGAAAAGGAAAGACTTCTCGTTTATGAATACGTGCCTAATTCCAGCCTTGATAGATTCATTTTTGGTAAATATGTGCATATTAATGCGTCTTTTAATTTGTTTGATTGCATTAGTTTGGTATATTATTTCATGTCCTAATACAACAAACGTATTTCAATATTTAACAATATTTTTATTATATATGTAGATCCAACCAAGCGTCCTAGTTTTGATTGGGATACGCGTTATAAAAGTATTCAAGGCATTTCTCGTGGATTGATTTACCTTCATGAAGATTCCCGCTTGAGAATTATCCATCGAGATCTCAAAGCTAGTAACATTTTGCTAGATGAAGAAATGAACCCTAAGATTTCAGATTTTGGAATGGCAAGGTTATTTGTGTTTGATCAGACGCAAGACAATACAAGTCAAATCGTTGGGACCTAGTAAGCATATGTTCTACATCTTATTTTCCGTTTCTTAATTTGTGTGATCATCAACTCAGTACTAAAACTAAGTGGATGTTTAGTTCATAGATTCATAACTATGATTCAGAACCATTCTCATTTTACGTGTGTTTTTTACGAGAGAAAAACACTATAGAAAACCATGAATTATGATTCAAAATCACGAACGAATATAAGAAACATAAAATTTTGCAATATTTAAAACTATATTGCTAATTAAATTTATCTTTATTTACAGTGGATATATGGCTCCAGAGTATGCAATGCATGGGCAATTTTCTATTAAGTCTGATGTGTTTAGTTTTGGAGTCTTACTTCTGGAAATAGTGAGTGGACAGAAGAATAGCTCTCTTAATAGGAATGGAGAAGACGTGGAGGACCTTCTGACCTATGTAAGTACAAATATCTTTAATTTACATTTTCGCCTTAACTTGTCCAAAAGTATGAGCCTAATACTAGCGGGTGATCACTAGCTTGTTTATGTAGCTAATTGAAATCAATTCATAGAATTAATAATTCAAATGCAGACTGATATCATCACCACCCAAAACTGGGGTCAGTAGTAAATCTGTCAAGTTTTCCTAGAGTGTGGTTCCGATGCAAATATACTAATTCGAAACATACCCTTAGATTTTCCTGTTCAACCCATATTATCCACAGTGATGTGTCCACCTGTCAAACATAGATTTTTCAATACAGGATAACATAAAAGAGTGTCCATCTTGCATCACTGAATTTACATCCGCTATATTTAGCATATTTCAATACAGACATAAGGTTCTCGATCTAAAATCTAATATGAATACATAATTAGATAACTAGTTTATGCTATAGATATTCCATGGCCTCTCTTAGGAATATTGCCAGGAAATAGTTGCAAAACTTCTTAATTATCTAGCTACTCTGACGGTCTAGCTTGCATTGAACACCACTTGAAAGGGAAGAGGGGTGAGCAGAAGCCCAATAGGAATATCGACTACTAAATTTTAAATCAACAAACATAAAGTAAACAGAGATGTATTAAAATAAATAAAATGTTTGATTAACACTTTGATTTCTAAAAATACAATAATAATAAATTAATAAATATAAAAAAGGAATCTATAACAACTAATAACAATCTCACTTTAGAAGTAATATAAAAACTCACCCAAACCAAACATCACAAATGATAACAAATTAATTCCCAAAATATTATGAATATCACCAAGAGCAAAACATATCTTACTGATCAGTTAGATCATCAAACATCTATCACTTGTAAAGTGTCAGTAACGCTCCTTTTTGTTAGTAATGGAGGAGAAACGAAATGACCCGTGAAAGAGTCCGCGTACCAATTTTTTGGTAACCGTTAGGTAGTCCTAGAGGAGTAAGGTATAGAAAGTGGTACTAACATAATAGACAATGCCGGTGTGCCCAACAAATGAGCACCCCATTGAGAGTCCATATATTTAGGCATTGTTTAGTTTGCCGATTTAAGTTTATAATTCGTGTTTATATGAAAGCTTTTAACTGCAGCAGAAAAAGTTGGATGTGACTTTTTATGAGAGCTTTTAACGGTAGCAAAATTAGAATTGAAAACTCGAATCGGTGAAATGAACGAGGTCTTATAATAGTACTACTACGGTAGTAAATATCTGTTGTGCTCAACAAATGAGCACCCCGTTACATGGTGAAAGTCCTCTAGTAATTTAACAAATGCCCAAGGTGATATAGCATTTCTGCATCTAAGGACAGACCAAATCACTCTCAAAGTCCTCTGACTCAGTCAACCATAGTTAGTTCCTAAGGAAATTTCGACAGCATAATGCCTTAATTTTCAGGAAACCGTGAATTCATAACCTGTAAGAAACAATTTCAAAAATATTTCCGACACGCGCCATAGCTGCAAGACGCGCAACCAGAGCAATGTATAACATATCAAAATAATATTTTCAACTAAAACATCAATTTGCAATAGGCAATCTCAATCACAATAACAACATCTACAATAACAATAAAACCCGAATCAATTTCTAATGCCAAATAAAACATAATTCATCAAGATATAAATACTAAAATTGTTCAATATAAAATTAAAAAAGAGCAGTCAAATTCCTACCAAAATAAGAAGACCGAACTTTGATCGCCAATCTCAAGTCTTGAAGTCCCGTCTTGCAATTTGAATGTCGAGAACACGTCCGGAACGTCAAAAATTAGATCGGACAGGGAAACTTCTCGAAAATCAGCGCCTCGGGCCCGCCGTTGATCGGTCAAACCCGCCATTGACCGGAATCGACCAACGTTGACCGTGACGGAGGACGGCGGGGGGGGGCGCTAGATCGAAGGTCTCGAAGCGAGGAACACTTATCCGGTGTCGGTTTCTCCGATTGATGTCCGATTGGCCGGAAAACGCTCGAAAACCGAAGCAGAAGCCGATGGTACACCGAAAAGTTTCCGGCGACAATCGGAGCAATGAAGGGATGGGTTTTGTTCCTCTCCACGAGGGGAACTCAACGGGGTAGCTCGCCAGAGGAGCAGGAGTCTGAAGACGGAGAAACGGGCGACCGAAGTTTTTGAGGGTCGCGGCTTCCCATTGCTTTTCCGAAGCGCCGGCAGCAAGTGGGGCCAGGGCATTCCGGTATTGGATGTTTCGAAGGGCGGCGGTTCTTCTGGGCCCGCGCGTGGGGCTGTGGGTGGCCGGAGGATGGCGGCGGGTGAGATTAGCGTGAGCGTTTGAATGAGTGAGAGAGAGAGGTGATCGTGAGAGAGTGAGGGGACGACAGAGAGAAGAAAAATTAGGTGGGAAGCTTCTAGGTTTTTTCCCCCCCCTAGCCCCCAGCTTTCTAAAATTCATAAATTTACCACAATCTCATAAATGTTTGCATTAAAGTTTAACAAAATTAAAATTTTAACCCAAATTTGTAGTTTTGCTTTCAATTTAAGCCATGGGTTTTACATATACTCTTCTTTCACATTGACAATATTTCAGGCATGGGCAAATTGGAAGGATGGAACTGCTTCAAATATAGTAGATACCGCGCTATCAGGTGGTACAACAAGCGAAATAATGAGATGCATACATATTGGATTGCTATGCGTACAAGAAAATATAACTGACAGACCAACCATGAATTCAGTTGCTCTCATGTTTATCAGTCGGTCTCTCACTCTAGCAGTTCCTTCAAAACCAGCATTCTATATGCGAAGTACGGAAGGACCAAACATGTCATTAGCATCTAATGTTTCGGGATCAAATAATTCCAGCAGTGGTCCTGTTGAAGGTTCAAGAAATGAGGCATCAATATCTGAACTCTATCCTCGCTAGTATCATTTGGGACTTGAGTCTTTATATTTTGAATCATTTGTGAACTATGGATTTCATTTTTGTCATGTTTTTATTATCAATTCATGAAGTGTGGAAAGACGCACATATATATAGTACAGTTTAGCTGGATCCCTAATTTTTCATCTTTCTTTCTTTTTCTCTTGTTATTAAGCTTAATGGCTTGCAATGGTCTTATGAGAATAAAGTTTTTGTAAGAGATTTATAAATTATCCTAGTTCCTGTGCTGAAGGAATTGTAGAATCATGCACCTGGAAGAAATACTATTTGGACCTTATACGCAGAAGCATTTTCGACTTTCTTGCGTAGATTTGCTTATGAATACTAGGGGCCACAAACGCACAATATCTCAGCAAGATTCAGGAATTCTAATGGTATTCAGAGCCAATCTCATTCTAATGTGTGAGATACATGCCAACGAGGATATAAACCTTATGAGAAGGAAATATGTTGCCCCAAAAATAATTCTAGGCCTTGCCTAGCCAGTGTAATATTATCCATATTATTCATATCATGACCAAATGAGCCCTACATGTTGAGTAATATTATTCATATTGAGTCATAACTGTTTTTATGTGAAAATGGAAAGGCTCGCAGTCTAATTTGTTCCTCAGAGACCCTGGTTGGTTTCATACTAGAGCGTACTACATGAAACTCCTTGAGGTGCTTGTTTGGATCCTCTCCTGCAAAGCCATGAAAAGTAGGTAACATATGGATCATACCAACTTAAGCTCAAAGTTCACCTCAAGGTTGGGGTATTCAATGCATAGCGGCTGTTGATCCACTAACTCTTTAAGGGTCCGAAGAAATCAAATCTTGAAAATAAATAAAGAACACAATAACTAAAAGATTGGTTAAAGGATTACTCACCGCCACAAGACAATGAAATTATAATGAGCAATAATATTATTCCCAGTTTCCTATTGAAATTAGCAACCATAGACAACAACAAGCCGTGTTACTCCAATCTTTCCTTTGTTCGCCGTTAAGTAAAACAAACTCTTAATTCTTTTCCCTCAAACAACCTAAAACAAGCTCTCTAAATTCAATTCAAAGGAAGCATTACGATGAGAAAAGATAAGTTGATCTAGATAACAATCACAAGCTCGGATCATTCAACCTGGGTTATGTTCTTCATGCAATTATACGAAAACTTGACCATAATCAATAATTGCAATTGTTGCTATTGATTAGAAATTCAAGACAATTACTAATCAAGATTCTAAATCTAGCAACATAATATCCTCAAGTCCTAACCTTTTTGGTTACAAGTAGGCCATAAAGCGTGAAATCAGATTATATAATGCGCTGGTGCGTAGCCATTGCTGGTCTGGGGCAGTATGGCGCGCTGCAGGAGCACGGGCGCTCTGCTTTGGCAACAGTGGTGCATAACACTCTCGACTGGTGGCCTGCCAGTCTGTGCCCGCTGGCTATGCGCGCGGTTGGCACGGCGAGATGGCCTGACAAAGTTTTTTTTTTAAATTCTTTTCTTTTCCAAAGATGCTTTCCTTCTGCTTTCTTCATTTTGGCGTCCATGTTGCTATTTGACACATCTATAACTGGACAATCCCTCCATATCTAGAGCTATAAGAGATGCACAAGTTAGAAGAAGTCTATTACCGCATCTTCCATATGAACCGTTTTAGCCGGTAACTAATCAGCCACCCGATTACCTTCATGATAATTGTGAGAGACAACAAAATATATTGTTCAAAAGAAAAAGAACGCCAGTGATCCAACAAGCTTATCTATATATATATATATATATATATATATGACTTGAGTTAAGTCATATACTTCATTTTCTTTGGGATGCATCCTTTGTCTTTTTGGTTCATTACTTTTCTAGCAATTTTTTTTTTATTTTTTTATTAATTGATGATATTTGTTGGAGGTTTGATGCAGGAACCTATGTGATGTCCTAAAAATTCTTGATATCTTTCCTTCGACATGCTCTTAAAAAAAAAAAAAATCCTGAATATCTAATTCATTAAAAAAAAAAAAGAAAAGCAAATTTCCTCATGATAAATCACTCTGCGCAATCTTTTCGTATGACCAAGGGAAAATTACTTACTGAGAGTCCGAGTATGAACCAAGCTAAAACTGTGTCCTATAGTCATAAAATAGTCCACTATGTGAAGTATTCATGCAAAAAACACCAAACATACATAGCACATTCAAAATTTTCTATTCGAAACCGTGACTAATCAATTATTTTACGCCATCTCATCTAAATTATTTCGGAGCGATTTAATAGAGTTTCCCGTTCAAAAGCATTAACTTTAACTTTCTCTATTGCACATAGCACATTCAAAATTTTCTATTCGAAACCGTGACTAATCAATTATTCTCTCTCTCTCTCTCTAAATGTTTCTAAGGAGTTTCTCCAGTGTTCCATCTTTTTTAAGAACACTGGCGTTCCTTGCTTTTTTAGCCGTTAAATTTGATCAAAATCACACTAGATTAAAAAAGTGTACAGAATAGACAAATTCTGATACATATCTGACGACTTCTCTCTCTCTCTCTCTCTCTCTCTCTCTCTCTCTCTCTCTCTAAATGTTTCTAAGGAGTTTCTCCAGTGTTCCATCTTTTTTAAAAACACTGGCGTTCTTTGCTTTTTTAGCCGTTAAATTTGATCAAAATCACACTAGATTAAAAAAGTGTACAGAATAGACAAATTCTGATACATATCTGACAACTGAAAAACATAAAATATCGGTGTTCCTAAAAAGGATGGAACACCAGAAAAAGTCCCATGTTTCTATTCTTTGTTCTCGTTTTGTTTTCTCATCTCTATATGTAGAATCATTTTTCAAGATTCCTTTAATTAAACAACATTTCTTTTTTGGGATTTTCTCTGTTGTTTGATAAGTTGTGGGATAATCTTCTACCAGTAAAGCAGTGATAAAATCATCTCCAAAAGATTTTTCAATTCTAGCCCATTTGCTTCGTCGAAGCTCAGATTCAACACCATCGGAAGTTTTACTAGTAGAAGCTTGTCAAACGGATTTTTTTTAAAACAACCTTTTTTGGGAAAATATTTTCAAAAATTTCCGCCTGTCGAGCTTCTATTATGGTATTTGGTTCTAGAACTTCTGATTTTTATAACCAAAAATCTGTTAAGCGCATAACCAATAAAAATACTATAAGAAGTTTTAGGACTAATCTTCTTTCTTTTAATTTGTCTTAACTAGACAAAACCCCACACTTTGAGATATGCAGATTTGGTTTATATCCTTTCCATAGCTCATAACGAGTCACATCTAACTTCTTACTAGGAACTCTGTTTAAAATATGACCTGCAGTATAAATTGCCTCACCGAACTACATAGAAGAGCATCAACTATTTCTTCTAAAGTCCTGTTTTACCTTTGACTAATCTTCTTTCTTTTAATTTGTCTTAACTAGACAAAACCCCACACTTTGAGATATGCAGATTTGGTTTATATCCTTTCCATAGCTCATAACGAGTCACATCTAACTTCTTACTAGGAACTCTGTTTAAAATATGACCTGCAGTATAAATTGCCTCACCGAACTACATAGAAGAGCATCAACTATTTCTTCTAAAGTCCTGTTTTACCTTTTAGCAATTCCATTTTGTTCAGGAGTATATGAAGCTGTTACTTCATGAATTATACCATATTTACTACATAATTCTGAAAATAAAGTAGAGTCATACTCGCCTCAATCTCTTAAATTCTTTTGTCCAATTGAATCTCTACCTCAGCTTTATATTTAATAAAAGTATCGAGAGCTTCATCCTTTTGTTCTTAATAAAAATAATTTGGTATATCTAGAATAATCATCCACAAAGGTAATATAATATATTTTTCCACGACGTGTTAGATAATTATTAAAGACACCCAAATCAGTATGAACCAAGCTTAAGTGTTTCTCGAATTACAGATTTGAAAGGTTTTTTTCTCTGTTTTTGCTTCAGCGCATATTTTTTGAAAAAATTAGATGTAAGCCCTATTTTTTCCATTCTTTTAATTGAGGCAACATTTACATGACCTAACCTTTTTTTTTGGGTGTTTTTTTGTTCAGAGAATAATTACTATTTTTCATAATGACATTATCATTAACATGATGAAAATTTGTTTTTTTAAGTAACATTGTGTTTTCATTGCGATTGTATAATGCTTATTGTGTTCACAATGGACATATTATTTCCATACAAAAATGGTATACTCTATGGAGAACTAATTGATACTAGTAGAAGCTTGTCAAACGGATGTTTCTAAATGGTATACTATGGAGAACTAAATGATATTTTTCAATTCTTGTGTTTTTTTGCATGTCTATATTTTGTTTTAAATCTTTATCATCATTTCCGTATTCATTATGCTAATGAAAATGTATTCACATATTAAAATTATGAATGTTGTTTATTTCATGTATTTGATAATGACATCATCTTTATCATAATGAAATTAATTTCTGTCAATATGTTTCCATGTGCTCATGTTTGTGTTGTGGTTAGTAGGGCTAATATGAGTACACATTGATATGTTGGATACTATTGTAGAAATGATGCACTCGATAAGACATATTGGTGATCCCTCTTGGAAACATATCACTGTAGGGTTTGTCGTCGTCTTTGTGCGAGCAAAGTGCTTTGCATTATTATAAAGACATTCATGATTGCATTATTATAAAGACACTTGAATTATTATAAACACTGGTGACACTAAATTTTTATGTTAGGCATTTCAAGATTTTTTATAGTGGGTTGTCGTTAAAATCAAAATGAATAAGTTGTGAATTTTCTTATCCATGTAATTTTATGTTCATTAGCTTAATGAAACCCCGATTGTTGTAAAGGGGTCATAAAGTCCTATTATGTGTTCTTCAAATTACAACAATGAGTAATAGATCAACAACGAATGTTGTCATTTTCCAACAAAAAACTGCTCCAACAATAATCAATATACGAAAACAAAGTCATCACTATTACAATGAAAAGTTTTCGTGAGAATTTTATATAACCATAATAAATAATAATTAATGCATGTTGTCATAATCAGAAAAGAAATATTGTTAATAAAAAATTAAAGCTTTTATTACTAAACAAACTAGAAAATAATGATATGGTAAGATCAAAACTTTGACATGCAAATAATTACTACAAAAATTTTTTAAAAAAAAAAAAAAAAAAAAAAAAAAAAGAAAACTCATATCAACATCCTAAAAAAAGTAAAACTAACGGAAGAAAAGATATTAACGCAAAGAAATAAAACTGAATTGACGAGATGAAAAATTATCAACGTCTCTAAATCGGCCACTATTTAACTTATCAATTCTCTTTTTACCAATTAATTTTCAAATTCAAGTGACAACTCAAAATGAATTTATTGCCAACTTGGAACGACTTGTAAATTTGACAAATAAGCACTAATTAAACAAATCTTAAATAAGTCCTTCCCTTAATAAATAATTTAATAAGCATTCTATGTACCAAATCCACTGATAAGAAAACAAGAAATATATATATATATATATATCTCCCTCTATGATAACAATGTCTATTTAAAAATATTAACTCTACGAGTCAAAAACCATCCTTTAAACATACGCACTAAACATACCACAAACTATATGATGGTGTAACGCCTCAACTTCTATGGGGTCCACCTTATGAGACCCCCGACATAGTCGGATCTTATAGGTACTGTCCTCTTTAGGCATTAAGTGGCTTTCAGAGATTTCTTCGCATCCCCCACTACTTGAACCTAAGACCTTCCTCCAAGACATGTGATTATGGATTTCTTGTGCGTTGAGCATGTTGAATTATATTACAATGTAATAGCTTTATTAAGATGTAAGTTCTTCAACAACAAGTTTGAGATGTTGTATTTAGAACATTTTATTATAATATGTATCTTTATAAATCAATTATGCTTCATGTCTTATTCTGTAATACAAATTTAATAGTTATAATTATATGACTTAGTGATGTTCTATCAAATATTAAATATCAATATTTTGAAAAAGTTTTATGACTAATAATTACAGCTTGCTACAATTAGCTACTTATTTCTTTAGAACTTTTTAGGTTTGTAGTCAATATTATGTGTACAAATCTAAAGTTGCATAAATTTGTGATAAAGATTATGTCACATGAATTGTTTATAAGAGATATAATATATATAAAACAAATAAAATAGGTATAAAATGTTATACAAATATAGTTGATATAGGATGTTAACAACTAGAGTAGATGTTTCATGTGAATTATCAATTAATATGTGCATGTCGAACTTATAATATAGATAAACATGATAAGATTAAAAAATTATGAGAGATGTATGATATAAAACTATATAAAGTTTTGTATATACAGAATGCAACATGAGAATCAATATTATACGTAAGATCAATATTATAATTTAATAAGCATTCTATGTACCAAATCCAATGAAAAGAAAACAATAAAATCATATATATATATATATATATATCTCACTCACTAATAACAAGCTTTTATCTAAAAATATTTTCCCTATTAGCGAAAAACTATCCCTTAAGCATATGCACTAAGCATACGACAAACCATATAATAGTGTAATGCCTCAACCCCCATGGGGTCTACCTTATGAGACCCCGACATAGTCGGGTATCGCACATACTGTCCCCTCTAGACATCTAGTGGCTCTGAGAGATTTCTTCGCTTCCGACTTAAACCTAATACTGCCCTCGAAGACATGCGATTATGGATTTCTTTTGTATTGAACATGTTGAATTATATTCCAATATAATATCTTTTAAGATATAAGTTCTTCAGCAACAGGTTTAAGATGTCGAATTTAGAACATTTTATTATAATAAGTATCTTTATAAATTAATTATGCTTCATGTCTTATTCTATCTTATTTTGTAATACGAACTTAATAGTTAAACTCATATGACTTAGTGATGTTCTATCAAATATTAAATATCAATATTTTGAAAAAGTTGTATGACTAATAATTACAACTTGCTACAATTAGCTACTTATTTCTTTAGAAATTTTTAGGTTTGTAGTCAATATTATGTGTACAAATCTAAAGTTATATAAAATTGTGATCAAGATTATGTCACATGAATTTTTTATAAGAGATATAATATATATAAAACATATATAATAGGTATAAATGTTAACAAATATAGTAGATATAGGATGTTAACAACTAGACTAGATGTTTCATGTGAATTATCAATTAATATGTGCATGTCAAACTTATAATATAGATAAACATGATAAGATAAGATTAAAAAATTATGAGAGATGTATGATATAGAATGATAACAAATATCGTAAAGGGGGATTGTGACATGAGGATCAATATTATATACCTACAAGATTCGTTTAAAAAAATTGATGATAACTATTAAAACAAATGTGAATTGTGATACATGTATAATATCATGATCAAAGATTTAACATTTTGTTAATGCAATTTTTGAATTCTCAAGTATCAACAACAAATTTCTCATTAAAAAAAAAAAAACCAGTCTAACATCATTTTAGTAATATAAGATCTCTCATGCAATCTTATAATCTTAAAACTTGTGCCATAGAGTTAACAACTTTGTATATTTTAAAAGTCATGCATGAAATTTAAAAACATATAATGATGTTTCTATGAAAGCAAATATGTATATTTATTTTGAATTAATGAAGTTGTTGGCTTACTTTAAATTTCACTTCACACTTAACTAGCTTAAATATACGTTTATGATAAGAAATAAGCAAGATGGATTACTTGTATATCACATCAATTACTTATAGAAGACTTGATATTTAAATAAATATAGTTAATTCAAAATGTTAGCAATTTTAGTAATTTGTGGAAATGAATTGTTGACCAATAATTACGTATCGAATATATAATATAGACAACAATGATAAGATAAGGTTAGAAAATTATGAAAGATTTATAATAAGAAAGTAACAAATATTATAAATGAAGAATGTACCATGGGATCAATACTATATATACAGGATTTAGTTTATAAATACAACATTATAAAAAGTAGATATAAGATTCATGATGACAAATGTAACAAATGTGAATTGTAAGATTTGTAAAATTAGAACTAAAAAATTTTAAAATTTCGTCAATGTAATTTTTAAATTTTTATCTCTAAAAATCAAGAACAAAATTCTCATTAACAAAAACTAGTATAACATCAATTTAATAACATAAAATCTTTCACACAATCTTATAATCTCAATACTTGTGTCATACAGTTTGTCATGACCGAGAAATTTGTCAAAGAAATTATTGTATAAGATAAAATTTCTTAGAATTCTCTGTATTATAAATATGAATACTTTTATTATAAATTATTATCAAAGTATAAGCTAAGAGTTAGAAATTTCTGAACTATGATACAATTACCCAATTTCAGACTGTAATGAAGAAAGAGACACGGAACACTGTGTTATTCCCACAGGAGGACAAACACATGAACATTAAGTTTAAGAAAAGAAAAATGATTGAAAAAATCAATTCTAGGGTTTTAGAAATAATCAGAAC
Organism: Morus notabilis; assembly: GCF_000414095.1. Taxonomy (NCBI): domain Eukaryota; kingdom Viridiplantae; phylum Streptophyta; class Magnoliopsida; order Rosales; family Moraceae; genus Morus; species Morus notabilis. Next base: position 76,029 of record NW_010358420.1, on the reverse strand, counting down.
GGAGAATGAACGAAAAAGGGGTTCGGAAGGCCGAACCGAGAAAATTATTGTTTTCGACCGATTAGGGTTGACTGAGTAAAAATTTATTGACCAAGAATCGACCAATAGGTGACTCTTCAAAAGTTAGTCAAGGTTGAGTAAAGTTGACCAAGTTGACCAACTGTCTGAAAAATGCAGGTAAAACGCGCACTAGATAGGAATTATACTAAACTGAAATAAGATAGTTATTAAGAATGAATGGTTGAGATTTAAGGTTATTAATGGATGAAGGGCTGAGATTAGGATACATGGAAAGTAAGAAAGTGGCCAGCCAAGCTTAGGAGAGAAGCAAAGAAGATATTTTGATATTTTTACAAAAAAGACCCTAGAAAATATCAAAATTACACTTAGGTCCCTTGTGATTTTTGTGGCTGGTTTTTAAAGGGAAAAATACAAGAAACATGTCCATTTTCATGCAAGAAAACAGAGAGAACTCAGCCAAAGAAAGAGAGGAAAAAAAATTCCCAAAGTGAGAAAAAAAAGTTCAAAGCGAATTCAGTGAAAAACAATCGTAGATTAACGTCACTAGAACTTGTTCTTCATTCTTCTATGGTAAGACTTCAATTTTTCTCCTCGTTTTCTACCATCGCTACACATTTGTGAATAGTAGAGAACATGAAAACATTTTACTAAGAATGATGATTTGCTTATGGTTATGAATGGTACCGAAAAACCTAATGTCTAAAGGTTAAATTTTCAGTTATTGGATTATATTTTTAGCATTTTTATTTAGGGAGTAATATTTTGGAACCCTAGAGATTATGATGTCTATGATGATAAAAATGAATGAGAATGATTATTTGATATGTTTGAAAGGTTGAAATCACGTATAAAATGAGCTATGATTAGCTCGGGAAACTCAAAACCGGTTACAATGAAGAATAAGAGGATTAAGATGTGTAACGTAAGTTGAATAGGTGATTAAAGATGTGTTAAAAACCTAAAATGATGAAAGTTCTCAATTCAGACCAAAAATGAAAAGTAGATTTATCAACTCAAAAATTGTAATCCGGATAGAAGCTTAGTTTCAAAAAGTAACCAAATTGAGTTCAAGGAAATTTTGTTATGAACAACTTTTCTGAAATAACGTTTTTTCTAAAAACGATCCTAGACATTAGTTTCGGGCTAATTTCTGAAACATGTCTAATATGTGACTTAAAGCCAAATGTGCACAGGTTCGGTGCATATTGGTGATATAGAAGATGTTTCGGTCTGGATACCAAACATGAAATCACAGATCCCTTCAAGGGTTTTAGACACAACATACGCACTTTAAGAAAATAATATTTACGGAACCATGAATTCGAGTGAAATTATATTGCTATAATTAGTCTTAGATTATAAATTTAACGATCAGGAATATATATGATAAGATCGGTAGGCGGTCGAAGCGATAAAGTTGCTGGTGACTTGAAAGTCGCAACTTTAGCATAACTTCTGTAAGTACCAGTAGCTTTCTTTTGTTTACAACACGAAAAAGTGTATTTTTCCATGTTGCACAAAATGGTGCATATTATATGTATAATGTATGATATTATGTGAAAGATGATTCTTGATTAGTATTTGTTGCGTTGTATGTGCTTACCAACTTAGAGTAGCAGTAGAATTTTAATATGCAATAAAGTCAAAGTCAACAAAAAGGTCAAATGCTTAAACAAAGTCCAATTTTATAGGAAATTGGCATAAATGCTTAAAGATGCAATAATATCATTAAAATTAACGTCATAATAAGAATAAATGACAGTAAGACGATAAGATTAAAATTACTGTCATAATAAGAAAAACGATAGTAAAATGATAAGATTAAAATTACTGTCATGATAAGAAAAAAAATTATAGTAAGACGATATATGAAGTAAACATGCTCAATGATAAGAAAGTTATTAAAACAGTTTGTACCAGCCTTCACAAGGAAAGGTTATTATGATTATGTATGAAACGCCACTGTGAGTGAGTTGATTTTGGGTCGCTATCCCAGTCCTCACTGGTTATGCACGCTATGGTACAATAGGTACTGGGCCCATAAGAAGTAAAAATTAAAAATTAAGATTAAAATTACTGTCATAATAAGAAAAGATGACAATAGACAGTGTATAAAGTAAAGATGATAAAAGTCAGAAAGTTAATAAAATATTTTGTACAGGCCTTCGCAAGGAAAGGTTTTATGATTATGAATGAAATGACACCATGAGTGAGTTAGTTTTGGGCCGCTACCGCACTCCTCACTGGTTATGCGCACTATGATACAATTGGAATGGGACCTATAAAAAGTAAAAGATATAAGAAACGAACGACACAACATCAAAAGTTGTAAAGAAGAATGAAATGAAAGAAAAGAAAGCAAAACACAATAAATGAAAAGAATGAAAACATAAAACGATAAATGCACTTAATGTTTACGTAATGTGTTAGGGTGTATGACATGAGTGCATATATGGGTATGCATTACTATTTGTATTTGTTGTTAACTGTTGTTACTTGCTGAGTGAAAGCTCATCTTGTTTGTTCGTGTTGTAGGAAGCTCGGATAAGGCACCGGCTCCATGAAATCTGTTTGCTGGGAGTGCCGAAAAGGATGAAGCAGTAAAATGTGGGTAAGTGGGTGATGGACGCACGACGGGTTGAAAACGCTGCAATATGTATATTAAATAAATAGTACTTTTGAATGTAAGAATAAGTAAGATATGTAATGAAAGTATGGTATGTAATGAAAGTAAGGCATGTGAGACTACGAGGCTATGCTTAGCAACCTCGACTCACAAAGTATGATAATGTATCTAAAGTGCTATCAGGTTAACGGAATATGAACGGCAGTGGTGTGCAAACGGTAAGTTGAATGTATGTCCACGCCTAGGAGCAGATTTTAAAGTCATAGAAGAATTTTATCTACATGTTATTCAATTTTAGGAAGTTGAAAATGTTTCAAAAATTTATCCTTAATATTTGAGTTTTATTATGAATTATTAGTCGAAGTTTTATTCCGCCAAAGTACATTAGTATCTATTTTACTATTATGGGGAAAAAATGTAGCCTAAATTTTAGGAGTTTAAAGTTAAAAAGTAGTAGAAATTTGGAAATGAGCTAAGTATGAACATAGTAATGATGACCAAAAGTAAGGGTTGTCACAGTTATTATCTTGGGATATTTTAAATCTTTCGTGAAATTTAATTTGATAAAACATATAAGAAGTTTTTATGAATAGCAAATAAGGATTTCTATTTTCAATGAACGAATTTGCTAGCTTACTTCAAGATCACTTTACACTTAACTGGCTTAAACATATGTTTTTTTTTATTATAAGAAATAAGAAGGATATTGGATTATTTGCATGTCCACGTGAATTATTTATCGAAGATGAGATATTTAAACAAAAATAGTTAACCTATGTCGTTAACAATTATAATAGATTGTGAATGTAAATGTCGATCAATCATCACATGGTGAATCTATAATATAGACAAACATGATAAGATAATATTAAAAGATTATGGAAGATATATGATATAGAAAGATAAGAAATTTCATAAATACAGAATGCGACATTTTGATCAATTTAAAATTGAGATGTAAGTTGATGTCAAATATAAAAATACAAAGTATGAGATTTATATGTATAATTACTATTAAAATTAACACGAGCAAAACTCAAACACTTAATGCATTTTTAAAATATTTGTTTCTAAGTGATCAATAACAAACTTCTTACTAACTCAACAATTAGTATAATATAGTTTTGATATCATACGGGCCGGCATGTACACTTGTGCATACTTATTTTTAACGTTGATTACATGAGACTTATATATTAAAAAACAATGATAATTATAAAAATTTCTATTTAATATGTAAATAATACAAGTATAACTGATAAAAACGTATCATTATCTTTTAAAAATATAAAAATAAAGTCTTTTATAATTTTTTTCAGTACTTCAATATCTTTAAAGAGATACATAATGTAATTTTACATAATATGTTCTGAAAATTAAAAATTACTAATATAAAAATGTGAATGCTTAGAAATTTGTACACAATGCATAATTAAACATAATTAAACTAATTAATTATTTATAATAATGGGTCTTTTAGTTTATAATATTTGTAAACACTAAATTATTACATGTCTTCAGATGATAAAAATATCCTTAAGTAAAACAACATTATGTTAAATAAACAACTTATTTAAGATGTAAAACTTCAAGTAAATGTGGTAGAGAAGATATATTAAAATTATTTTAGATATCAAATATTTAATATCTACTAATATATATGTATATAATTTAAAATATAAAGAAATTAAACTATTAGATACGTGAAATTACATTTAATGTATGACATAAAGTGAAAACAAAATTCATAAATATAAATGTTATGTGTAGACAAAAATGGTAGATATAAGATATTTGCCGTATGAAATATATGGTAAAAATGAGATGTATAATATGGACAAATATGAAAAATATTAAATACAGTGTGTGAACAATCAATATTAAATGTGGTCGACAAGTGATTTGGCTTCAATCCAATAATAGATATAGAATACAAATAATAAAACTTTGAACTTATAATATAGACGATCATGATAAGGTAAGATTTAAAAATTATGAAAGATATATGATGTAAAAAGACAACAAGTTTTATAAATAAAAAATGAGACATTGAGATCAATATTATACATGCATGATTTCATTTGTAAATATGATATTGTAAAAAGTAGATATAATATTAATAATGTTAAAGATAACAAATGTGAAAGGTGAGATTTGAACAATTAAAATTAACATTAGCATTTTGTCAATGTAATTTTTGAATTCTTATTTCTAAAAATAAACAACAAGCTTCACATTTTAATAATATAAATTCTCTCACACTGACTTATATTCTCAATACATTAGTCGCATAATTAATATTTTTGGATATTTTAAAAGCATTGCATGAATTTTAATTTGATAAAAACATGTAAATATGTTTCTTTGAATAGCAAATATGCATATTTGTTTCTCATGAATGAGTTTGTTGGCTTACTTCGAATTTCATTTAACACTTAATTGGCTTAAATATATGTTTATGATAAGAAATAAGAAAGATGGATTACATGTATGTCCCATAAATTGTTTATACAATATATGATATTTAAATAAATATGGTTGATATATAATGTTGATCAATTTTAACATGTCAAATATATAATATAGACAAACATGATAAGATAAGATTAGAAAATTATGGAAGATTTATGATATACAATGATAACATATTTCATAAATGCAAAATGCGACATTAGAATCAATATTATACGTATAGGATTTTGTTTATAAAATAAAATTGTAAAAATTTGTTATAAGATTCATGTTGACACATATAACAAATGTGAACTGTGAGATTTGTATAATTAAAATTTACTTAGCAAGATAACAATGTTATTATATTCTAAATTTTTTAATTCCTATTTGTAAGTATCAACAACAAATTTCTCATTAATAGAAACTAGTCTAACATCATTTTAATAGCATAAGATCTCTTATACATCATTATATTCTAAATACTTGTGTCATGGGTTGATATCTTTGTATATTTTTAAGCATTGCATAAAATTTAATTTGGTAAAAACATATAAAGATATTACGAAAAGCATATATGCATTTATTTTTTAAATAAATAAGCTTATTCTCTTAAACTTCAAATTTTACTTCATACTTAACTGACTTAATCATATAGCTATCATAAGAGATAAGAAAGGTGAATTACTTTTATATCACATGAATTATTTATGGGAGATATGATATTTAAACAAATACAGTTAATAGAGAATGTTAACATTTGTAAAAAATTATGGATGTAAATTGTCAATCAATCGTTACTTGTCGAATATGTAATATAGTTTAATATTAAAGGATAAAATTAGAAAATTATGGAAGATATATGTATAAAAAGATAACAGATTTTATAAACACAGAATGCAACGTGTTGATCATTATAGTACTTTGAATATTTCATTAACAAACAATACGGTGTAAAAATCATATGTAAGGTCATATCAAATATAAAAATGTAAAGTATGAGATTGCATAATTACAGTTAAAATTACCATGAGCAAAACTCAAACATTTAATGCATTTTAAGTGATTAATAACAAACTTCTCATTAACAACAAGTAGTATAATATAATTTTAATATCGTAAGATCTTTCACATAGTTTTGAGCATACATATATTTAACGTTGATTGCATGACACTTATACTATAAACAAATGTATTATAAAAGTTTCTATTGAATATGCAAATAATACTTGTATAAATCATAAAATTATATCATTATTACCTTAAAAACATAAAAAAGGTATTTTTATATTAACTATGGTTAACAAGTTGGGTTGGCTCTAATAAAATAAATGTGATTGACACGTTTAATTGGCTAATATAGTAAATGTAGAATACAAAGAATAACAATTATACTTTTAATAAATTTGATTTTCTCAATTGATAATATTGTAAACCATTCCTAATAAAACAAATATTGTTTAATTAAATATCAACAATTACTTTTCAATTTATTTTATTTATTTTTTTACGAATGACGTATTTATTACATCTATATAAAGACTAATTGAAAGAATGCAATACAAAAGAATGATAAATCCTTTTGAATTTTTGAGGTGGTTCGGTTTAGGCTTTATTATGGATGTTCTTGAAATAATGTGTAGTTACCAAATTAGTGTCATGACCGAAAAATTTGTCAAAAAAGTTATTGTATAAGATGAAATTTTTTAGCATTCTCTGTATTATAAATATGAATACTTTTATGATAATTATTTATTGATATTAATATTGAATAGCAAAGTACAAGCTAAAAGTCAGAAATTTCTAAACTATGATGCAGTTGCTGAATTTTAGACTGTAATCAAGAAAGAGACATGAAATACTGTGCTATTCCCACAAGAGGACAAACACATGAATATTAAGTTTAAGAATTTAAGAACATCAATTCTAGTATTTTAGAAACAATCAGAACGAAGAACAGACGAAAAAGGGGTTCGGAGGGCCGAATCGAGAAAATTAAGGTTTTTGACAGATTAGGGTTGATCGAGTCAAAATTTGTTGATCAAGAGTCGACCAGTTAGTCACTCTTGAAAAGTTAGTCAATGTTGTGTAAAGTTGACGAAGTTGACTAACTGTCTAAAAAACGCAGGTAAAATGCGCATTGGATAGGAATTAAACTGAACCGAAATAAGATAGTTATTAAAAATGAATGGTTGAGATTTAAAGTGATTAATGGAAGGAGGCCTGAGATTAGGAGACGTGGAAGGGAGATAGGGCCGGCTAACACTTAGGGGAGAAGCAAGTGAGATATTTTGATTTTATGTGTAAAAAAGACCCTATAAAATGTCAAAATTACACCTGAACCCCTTTCATGTTATAATCGGTTCTTCAAGGGGGAAAAATACAACAAAAATGTTCATTTTACATGCATGAAACTAGAGCACACTTAGCCAAAGAAAGAGAGGAAAAAAAATTGTAAAGTGAGAAAAACGAGTTCAAATTGAAATCAACGGAAAACTATCGTTGATTAGTGTCACCAGAGCTTGCTTTTCAAATCAAGTTCAAATATGATTAATGTAGAATGTTAATGATTATGGATGTAAATTATTGATCAATCAATACATAATGTAGACAAACAAGATAAGAGAAGATTAGAATATTATGGGAGATATATGATATAGAAAGATAACAAATTTCATAAATGCAGAATGCGTCATTTTGATCAATATGATACTTTTAATATTTCATCAACAAACAAAATATTGTAAAAATGAGATGTAAGTTGATATCAAATATAAAAATATAAAGTGTGAGATTTATACGTATAATTACTTTTAAAATTAACATGAGCTAAACTGAAACACTTAATGCATTTTTAAAAAAAATTTGTTTCTAAGTGATCAATAACAAACTTCTCATTAACACAACAACTAGAATAATATAGTTTTCATATCATACACTTGTGTATACGTATATTTAACGTTGATTACATGAGACTTGCATACTAGAAACATATATAATTATAAAAATTTCCATTTAATGTGTAAATAATACATGTATAAATGACAAAATTGCATCATTATCTCTTAAAAGCATAAAAATAAAGTCTTTTATAAGTTTTTTTTACTACATCAATATCTTCAAAGAGATATATAATACAATTTTATATAATATGTTTTGAAAATTAAAAACTACAACTATGAAAATGTAAGTTCTTATAAATTTTTACAACAATTCATAATTAGAGATAATTTAACTAACTAATTAATTATAATGGGTGTTTTAGTTTATATTCTATGTGAATACTAAATTATTACATGGCTTGTGATGATAAAAATATTCTTATCTAAAACAAACATGATGTTAGATAAACAACTTGTTTGGGATGTGAGATTTCAAGTAAATATGGTAGAGAAGAGATATTAAAAATATAATATTTTAATGTCTACTAACATATATATAATTTAAAATACAGATAAACACAATATATTAAGATATTAGATAATGTATGATATAAAGTGAAAAGAAATTTCATAATTATGTGTGGACAAATATGGTAGATATAAGATATCGGCCATATGAAATGTGTGGAAAAATAAGATGGATAATATAGACAAATATGATAAGTATTGAATGCGGTATGCGAACAATTGATATTAAATGTGGTTGACAAGTTGAGTTGGTTTTAATATAATAAATTATTGACAAGTTTTATTAGTTAATATAATACATGTAGAATACAAATAATAACATTTCGAACTTATAATATATACAAGATAAGATAAGATTTAAAAACTCCGAGAGATATATGATGTAAAATGTCAAATATAACAAATGTGCAATGTGAGATTTGTGTAATTAAAATTAACATTAGCAAAATGAAAACATTAACATTTTGTCAACACAATTTTTGAATTCTTATATCTAAAAATCAACAACAAACTTCTCATTAAGAAAAACTAGTTTAACACCCTTTTAATAATATAAAATCTCTCACGCTGTCTTATCATCCCAATACATGTGTCGAAGAATTAATATTTTTGGATATTTTAAAAGCATTGCATGAAATTTAATTTCATAAAAACATGTAAATATGTTTTTATGAATAGTAAATATGCAATTCTGTTTTGAATGAACAAGTTTGTTGGCTTACTTCAAATTTCATTTAACACTTAATTGGCGTAAACATACGTTATGATAAGAAATAAGAAAAATGAATTATGTGTATGTCCCATTAATTGTTTATAGAAGATATGATATTTAAACAAATATGGTTGATATAAAATTTTCACAAAATTATAGTATATTGTGGATGTGAATTGTAGATCCATTTAACGTGTCAAATATATAATATAGACAAACATGATAAGATAAGATTAGAAAATTTTAAAATATATATGATATAGAAAGATAACATATTTCATAAATGCAGAATGCGACGTGAGAATAAATATTATACATATAGGATTTCATTTATAAACACAATATTGTAAAAATTAGATATGAGATATGATATTTAAATCAATAAGCTTGTTCTCTTAAATTTGAAATTTCACTTCACACCTAACTAACTTAAGCATACAATTATGATAAGAGATAAGAAAGTTAAATTATTTATATATCAAATATTTATATGAGATATGATATTTAAACAAATCCTGTTAATTGAGAATGTTAATATTTGTAAAAAATTATGGATGTAAATTTTTGATCAATCGTTACGTGTTGAGTATGTAATATAGTTTAAAATGAAAAGATAAGATTAGAAAATTATGAAAGATATATGTATAGAAAGATAAACGATTTATAAATACAAAATGTAACGTGTTGACCAATATGATACTTTAAATATTTCATTAACAAACAAACTATTGTAAAAATCATATGTAAGGTGATATCAAATATAAAGTATGAAGTATGAGATTTGCATAATCTCTCCTAAAATTAGCATGAGAAAAACTCAAACATTTAATGCATTTTTGAAAATTTTGTTTCTAAGTGATTAGTAACAAATTTCTCATTAACAACAAGTGTTATAATATAATTTTAATATCATATGGTCTTTCACATATTCCTGAGCATAGTTATATTTAACATTGATTGCATGACACTTATATTGTAAAGAAATGTAATTATAAAAGTATTTATTTAATATGTAAATAATACTTATATAAATCATAAAATTGTATCATCATTACCTTAAAAACATAACAATGAAGTATTTTATAAGTTTTTTTTAGTATCAATAACTTTAAAGTGACACATCATTTAATTTTAAGAATATATACTGAAAATTTAAAATTACAAATATGAAAATGTAAATTCTTATAAATGTTTCGTATAATTTCTAATTAAAGATAATTTAACTAATTAGTTATCTATAATGATAGGTCTCTTTATTAACCTTATACGCAAAAGCTAAAGTACTACATTGCTTGTGATTATAAAAGAATGATTATATAAAACAAATATTATGTTGGATAAACAACTTGTTTATGATGTATGATTTCAATTAAATATAGTAAAGTAGATATGTTAAAAATGTGATGGATTTGAAATGTTAAATGTCTATTAATATATAAATATATAATTCAAAATACTAATAAACACGACAAATTAAGGTATTAAATATAGAAAATTACAGTTGATATATGATATAAGCTGAAAATAAATTTCATAAATGTGGATGTTATGTATGGACAAATATGGTAGATATAGGATGTCGGCCATATGAAGTATATGGTAAAAACGAGATGTAGAATGTGGACAAACATGATAGATATTGAATGTGGTATGCGAACAATTAATATTAAATGTAGTTGACAAATTGAGTAGGGTTACAATAAATGTTATTGACAAGTTTAATTGGCTAATATAGTAAATGTAGAATACAAACAATAACATTTATATTTTTGATAAATTTAATTATTTCAATTGATAATGTAAACCTTTCCCAATCAAATATAAAATATTTACTTAATCAAATATCAAAAATTACCTTTCAATTTCATTATTTGTTTCCTCACGAATTACGTATTCATCACGTCTATATACAGACCAATTGAAAGAATGCAATACAAAAGAACTATTAATCCTTTTAAATTTTTGAGGTGATCTGGTATAGACTTTATTATTGATGTTCATGTAATAATGTGTAGTTATCGAATTAGGTTTTCTAATTTGAATGTAATCCGTTTGAATAAAGAAATAGAACAAAGAGAAAGATTTAACTTATTTGATTCTTGGTGCATTGTTTTCCCATATGTAAACAATGATTCCCTCATAAGTAATAGCGTGTAACCCTATAACAAATAATATAGCTTATAACTAGTGTAAAATATATCTTTTTTTACCGTGATAATTGGTTTAAAAGAAACAAAAAGGAAGAGAAAAAAAAGATTAGGTTAAGTAGATAACGTTATCTGACGTCACAGGTCTCGTTTTTTTAATACTTATATAAATCATAAAATTATATCATCATTTCCTTAAAAACATAACAATAAAGCATTTTATAACTTTTTCTTAATATCAATAACTTTAAAGTGACACATCATTTAATTTTAAGAATATATACTGCAAATTTAAAATTACAAATATGAAAATGTAAATTCTTATAAATGTTTCCTGTAATACCTAATTAAAGATAATTTAACTACTTAGTTACCTATAATGATAGGTCTTTTTATTAACGTTATGTGCAAAAGCTAAAGTATTATATAGCTTGTGATTATAAAAGAATCATTATATAAAACAAATATTATGTTAGATAAACAACTTGTTTAGGATGTATGATTTCAATTAAATATAGTAAAGTAGTTATGTTAAAAAGGTGATGGATTTGAAATGTTGAATGTCTATTAATATATAAATGTATAATTTAAAATACAGATAAACACGACAAATTGAGGTATTAAATATAGAAAATTACAGTTGATATATGATATAAGATGAAAACAAATTTCATAAATGTGGATGTTATGTATGGACAAATATGGTAGATATAGGATGTCGGCCATATAAAGTATATGGTAAAAATGGGATGTAGAATGTGGAAAAACATGATAGATACCAAATGTGGTATGCGAACAATTAATATTAAGTGTGGTTGACAAATTGAGTAGGGTTACAATAAATGTGATTGACAAGTTTAATTGGCTAATATAGTAAATGTAGAATACAAACAATAACATTTATATTTTTGATAAGTTTAATTTTTTCAATTGACAATGTAAACCTTTCCCAATCAAATATAAAATATTTACTTAATCAAATATCAACAATTACCTTTCAATTTCATTATTTTTTTCTCACGAATTACGTATTCATCACGTCTATATACAGACCGATTGAAAGAATGCAATACAAAAGAACTATTAATCCTTTTAAATTTTTAAGGTGATCTGGTATAGGCTTTATTATTGATGTTCATGTAATAATGTGTAGTTATCGAATTAGTTTTTCTAATTTGAATGTAATCCGTTTGAATAAAGAAATAGAACAAAGAGAAAGATTTAACTTATTTGATTCTTGGTGCATTGTTTTCCCATATGTAAGCAATGGTTCCCTCATAAGTAATAGCGTGTAACCCTATAACAAATAATATAGCTTATAACTAGTGTAAAATATATCTTTTTTTACTGTGATAATTGGTTTAAAAGAAATAAAAAGGAAGAGAAAATATCTGATGTCACAGGTCTCATTTTTCTAATACTTAAATAAATCATAAAATTATATCATCATTTCCTTAAAAACATAACAATAAAGCATTTTATAACTTTTTTTAATATCAATAGCTTTAAATTGACACATCATTTAATTTTAAGAATATATACTGCAAATTTAAAATTACAAATATGAAAATGTAAATTCTTATAAATGTTTCCTGTAATACCTAATTAAAGATAATTTAACTAATTAGTTACCTATAATGATAGGTCTTTTTATTAACGTTATGTGCAAAAGCTAAAGTATTACATAGCTTGTGATTATAAAAGAATCATTATATAAAACAAATATTATGTTAGATAAACAACTTGTTTAGGATGTATGATTTCAATAAAAAATATTGTAAAGTAGATATGTTAAAAAGGTGATGGATTTGAAATATTGAATGTCTATTAATATATAAATGTATAATTCAAAATACAGATAAACACGACAAGTTGAGGTATTAAATATAGAAAATTACAGTTGATATATGATATAAGATGAAAACAAATTTCATAAATGTGGATGTTATGTATGGACAAATATGGTAGATATAGGATGTCGGCCATATAAAGTATATGGTAAAAACGAGATGTAGAATGTGGACAAACATGATAGATACCAAATGTGGTATGCGAACAATTAAAATTAAATGTGGTTGACAAATTGAGTAGGGTTACAATAAATGTGATTGACAAGTTTAATTGGCTAATATAATAAATGTAGAATACAAACAATAACATTTATATTTTTGATAAATTTAATTTTTTCAATTGATAATGTAAACCTTTCCGAATAAAATATAAAATATTTACTTAATCAAATATCAACAATGACCTTTTAATTTCATTATTTTTTTTCACGAATTACGTATTCATCACGTTGATGTTCATGTAATAATGTGTAGTTGTCGAATTAAGTTTTCTAATTTGAATGTAATCCGTTTGAATAAAGAAATAGACATAGAGAAAGATTTAACTTATTTGATTCTTGGTGCATTATTTTTTCATATGTAAGTAATGATTCCCTCATAAGTAACAATGTGTAACCCTATAACAAATAATATAGCTTATAACTAGTGTAAAATATGGCTTTTCTACCGCGATGATTGGTTTAAAAGAAACGAAAAGGAAGAGAGAAAAATATTAGGTTAAGTAGATAATGCGATCTGACGTCACAGGTCTCGTTTATTTTTTTTACACATCAGTTCTTATAAGTTAGACAAGTTATTTGCATTGGTACTATGAGTCACATTTTCCATTGTTCTTATTGATTTTTTATTACCAATAATCTAAAAAGATTATTTTGAAAATTAAATCGTGATACACATGCGTTTTAAAAGATATATTGTGTGCTTGTGTATGCTGTATGCCTACGTATTAAACCATAGACACCATCAGTTGCCATGTCATTTAACTCGCAAAATCATTTTTAAAAAAATATATATCACATCATATATTTTAGATTTTTTATGAACTAATGATTTTATGATAATTGTTCTCAAAATCTAGTATTATTATACACTTAAATTTTGATGAATGCTCTCATATTTTGATGATTTACGAACCTTAAATTCTTTATAATGTGTACAAAACTCAAAAAAAATTTATAAATTTCGTGTCATTCTTAAATTTATTGGTTTATTTCGTGTTATGGGTCATTTTCATAACATTAAATGCATATGTTATCACGTTAAGTATCAACACTCACTTTTATTTTTTTTCAAAAATTTTATTTATTTCCAATATGCTTGTCATGTCTATATAAAGACCACCATATACAATGCAAGAGAATATAGAAGTAAGAATGGAAACTCATCGAAGTCTCTCTCTCTTACTACTCTTTCTGTCCTATTTGTTGGCATGCAGTGTTGGTAACCTTGATGATATCGATCTAAGTCGGAAAGATTTTCCACCTGACTTCATATTTGGAGCAGCATCGAGTTCTTATCAGGTATATATATGCATCGAATTATAGTTATTGATGTTATTTTATATAGTTTATACCACCTATTATAAGTGGTATTATTATGTTTAATTTGTTTTTCTATTAAAAGTATGAAGGAGCGGTGGATTTTGGAGGAAGAAAACCCAGTATATGGGATACCTTCACTGCGAATCATCCAGGTTTGATACAAATTTGCACTCTTTTGTTTCTCACGTACAATAGCATATAGTTATGGCTCTAACGTTTCTGTCCTTTCTCATGAATTTAACAGAAAAAATAGCAGACGGAAGCTCTGGAGAAAAAGCAGAAGAATTCTTTTTTCTATATGACGTTAACAAAGTGCTTGACTTGCTAACTCTCACATAAAAAAAAATATTGTTTCAACCTCATTTTTTATTTTTAAAAAGAAAATATATTAAACATCGCGCGCAGAATTGTGTAAGACATTTCCTGCATATATAAGTACGTAATACTTTTTGTTAATATAGTATGTACATTATTTTCTATATTCTTTCAAAATTTCTCCGTTATATATATACATGTACAATATATATATATATATGTATATATGTATACCTATGAAAAAAATTAAATAAACTTTTGTCTATGTGGGATTTGCAAATATACCCTGACGATCTATATTTTAATAATTCAAGATGCTTTTTTATTATTTTTTTGCTAGTCTCAAAATACTTAAATTTGTTCCAGAGTGACATCAACCGACTGAGAGAAACGGGTTTCGACTCCTTTAGATTCTCTATCTCTTGGTCTAGAATATTGCCGAGTAAGTTTTATTTAACACAGGATTAGCAAATATGTATTTATGTTTTCTTGGGTAAGTATCAATTTTTTCTCTCAAAACAATGAAGCTTAATTTTGATTTTAGATGGACATGGACCAGCGAATCACGATGGTGTCAAATTTTACAAAATGCTCATAGAAACGCTCATAAACAATGGTTAATTTCATAACTTCTTATTTATCCATTAAGTATTCAACCTATTTAAGTATTCTCATTCTTAATACTAGTTTGATTTCCTTTGATAATTTACTTTTACTTGAACTTTTTTTATAAGTAGGCATCGAACCAATAGTGACTTTATTTCAATGGGATCTGCCTCAAGCCCTAGAAGATACATATGGTGGATTTTTGAGCCCGAAGTTTGTGTAAGAAATCATGTATATACATATATAGATATATAGCAGAATTTATGTACAGATCAAAGCATTAATTAAGAAATTACATTATGCCAATTATTTAATAAATTTTTATTATTTTATAGGGACGATTATCTAGGTTATGCATATTTTTGCTTCGATACGTTCGGCGATAAAGTGAAAAAGTGGATTACCTTTAATGAGCCAATTATTTTTACTACCAATGGGGTATGAACTTGGTACTTTCGCACCTGGTCGATGTTCTGATTACGATGGAAACTGCACTAGTGGGAACTCAGCAACAGAACCTTATATCGTAGTTCACCACTTAATTCTCGCTCATGCGAAAGCAGTAGACATATATAGAAAGGAATTCCAGGTGAGTAGTATGTGTTATGTATATATGTATATATATGTGTGTCATATAATTAAAACCAAATGTATTCGTTTCAAACAGATTAATATTGTTCAAAGAAAAGATTATCATATATAAGTAAATAATAACACGCGTATTTGTATATATAATATTAGAAAATAACAATTTAATATTAATCTTGTATATCCCTTTCAGGAGAGACAAAAGGGAAGCATAGGAATAGCAATACAATCTTTATGGGTCGTGCCAAAATTTCGTACTCCTGAATCTTCTTTGGCCGCCTATAGAGCCCTAGACTTCACGCTTGGATGGTGAGATTCATCTAACATATATTTACATATTATTGATCTTCCAAAAAATAATTTGTTCTGGAAATGATGTCTAAATAGTTCATTTTTCTAATGACTTTCAGAGGCTCAACATAGAATTAGTACAAAATTATAAAAGTCACATACTCAAGTGATTATTGCTGATTGATTAATGTATGTATATACCATGACTCATTCAGGGTTTTGCACGCAATTACGTTTGGAGACTACCCGGAAATCATGAGATCTTTGGTTGGATGCCGATTGCCTAAATTTACTGAAGAAGAATCAAAACTGATAAAAGGGTCATATGATTTCTTAGGTCTAAATTATTATACTGCAAGGTATGCGGAGGATTCAAATGTCTCACCATGCGTTATAAATCAAGGTCCCAATGGTGACAGTCGTGTTAATCTAACAGGTACAGTTTATTGTCTCTAGACCTATTAAATTTGGATTCATTAGTAATCAATTAATCTTTTTAATGTTCACCTAATGAAATGATACAGCTTCGAAAGATGGTGTACCTATTGGACAACCGGTACTTTCTTTCTTTCCATTTATCTTTTGTTGTTGTTGTTGTTGTTGTTGTTGTGTATGATCGACTTGTTAGCTTAAACTATATAAGCAACATCACGAAAATTTATTCTGATTCTAAGTGTACAAAATTCCAACTTACAATTGATGATGTAGATTGATGGGACGTGGATGTTCGTTTATCCACAAGGAATTGAAGAATTGGTGTTGTACATAAAAGAAAATTACAAAAATCCTCCTATTTACATCACTGAGAATGGTAAATTAAAATTAATTCTTCAAATTTTTTTTTGTTTCTTCTTTGTTCTCTTTTAAAAAAAAAAATCATAATATGATAAAATCGAAGGACTAATTTATGTGAATTTATTTAAAAGAATTGATATACTGGTCTTTATCAAAATTGATTATAAATATGGTTTTATTGTTATTGCAGGAGTTCCTGATCCCATCGAAAGTACTACTCTCAACGACGCTGGAAGAATAGATTACTATCGTCGTCATTTACAACATCTTTTAAAGGCTATTAAGTAAGCGCAATATTTGCACTCTTATTTTGTTACAGAAAAATTTAAATATATAGTTGTACTTTATCCAAACAGAATATATATATATATATATATATTATATGGAATTTAGCTTACTTTTAGTTGGAGAAAAATTTAAATACATAGTGCTACTTTATCAAAACAGAATATATATATATATATTAGAAGGAAGCTCACCTTTAGTTATACCTTGAGAGAAACAACCTCAAAGAGTATGTTCATCAAGAATAAATTATAGAAAAATTCACAATTGATTATCTTTTTTTTTTTTTTTTTTTTTTTTTTTTTTTTTTTTTTTTCATTTTTCTATTTTTTCAATTGTCATTATTTTATTGCAATATTGTAATCGTATCATAGTAAGAAATCTGAGTTCAAATCATTATAATTGTAGTCTCGAAATTGTTATCATGTTTTAGTCCTTTAATTTATGTCGACCTTATAATAAAATATCCAACTATTACCTACCAATTAATTATTTTTATAAAAGTATACTACATAACAAAATTCTTAAGATAGATTTGAAGTTTAGTAAAACTTTCGGAATTTTTAAAAAATAACAAAAATGACATATTAGTAATTATCACACAGATATCACATTGTATGTTATAAGTACTACACAGTAACTATATGTAATTATATAATTACAAAAAATGTATAATTAAACATTTGGGAGAAGTACTAGTAAACTAATTTATGAGACTACACATGCTAATAATGCCCTTTGGGTAAACAAGCAAATTTGGACATTATTAGTTTAATTTTTATTATCATTAAATATCTTAATTTAATTACCTCTAGAACTATATTGGCTAAACAACCATTGCTTTAGGTAACAAGTATTAAGAATTACTAACACCCAAGTTTTTGGCAGGGCTGGAGCCAACATGAAGGGATTCTATATTTGGACACTTCTTGATGACTTTGAATGGAATTCCGGTTACACTTATAAATTTGGCATCTACCAAATTGATCGTGAAAATCACTTAGTAAGAATCCCCAAAGAATCTGTTCGTTGGTTTAGTCTATTCCTCATCAAACCCATTCCCGGACTCAAGAATCGTAAAGTGCCAACTTCTTCATTGCTCTCTACAGCCTAATTAAATCAAGAAATATATGATCTTATTATAAGAATAATGCTAGATCACAAACTCTAATCTCAATTTCTTTTTACCAACTTATGAGACAAGTGAGCTGTTATCCTTTTATTAGTAATTATTCAAAAGATTATCACGTCAATTAATAATATGTAACTACATCTACCAATTGAAAGATGAAAATTCTATGTCACGTAAATTTGTGGAAAATAGTTGAAATTGGAGTTGGTGTCCGTAGCCCTACTTTATAAAACATATAATATATATATATATCTTTAAATAAGTGCTGATGAGAGCGATGAAGAAGAAATGTATTTATTATGTGATCATAAAGCTCCTTCGAGTTTCGTATGTGAGAATAATATTATCTATTATGCTGTGTACTGTTGTGTGAGACTTTATATTATAAGGAAATAAAATGCCTTCACTGGCTTGTTTATTATAACTAAGTTCATTTCATTCACGTCTTCTTTAATTTCATTTCAATCTCTGATTTAATCCGGACCTAAGAACTGTGAAGATGGATTAATTAATGTTGCCTGTAATTTTCATAGACTTCTTCCAAACCCAATATTACTTGCATAATATTCTATAGGGAATAGTTATGGTGACGTCACTACTGAAAACACAATTCCTAAATGACCCTTTATAATAGAGAAAATTGTTAAACTTACTCTTAAAGTGAATGAGTTCTGATTTTTACACTTACTCCTAATAAATATCCTTTTAACTACAGTTATTTACTCAAAAAGATATTGATTAAGAAATAAGAATTAAAAATCTAGACACTCTAAACAATATTTGTGTCCTTTCTCCTTTATAATATGCAAACTAATTTAATTCTATCGTACCATTATCCTAATCTCAACTCATTATTTCTTTACCTCAATGGAAGGTAATTCTAAAAACTATGAAGACTACAGAAACAAGTCTTATAGGTTTGTATAAAAAAAAAATAAAAAACAATTAAAAAAAAGAAAAAAAAAGAAAAATTAGTGAAGAAGACAGAAAAGGAAATTACTTTTTGTTAAGTTGTATGTGCCTAGTTATATACTGGACACTGAAATTTCCTCGTCCTTTTGTCCACCCACCCACAGAGACAATTAGCATACACAACCAAAAGGAAAAAAAAAAAAAAGACCTTATTTTTTCAAACTTAACTGTAAAAGTGTGGTAGTGTATGTAAATTCGTACTTTAATTTATTTTTATTTTTCATTCAACACACTACTCATATCGTGACGCATAAACCCTTACAGAGCAATTTCAAACTAGCCTTAAAATATCCATACCCTATCTAAATATCGCGTAATATTAATTATTCCACGTGTAAGGATTAATGTTATGATCATACCCAAAAACACAATAATTGCCTCTTCCCTAATGAGAGGCTTTGAAAACTTTAAACACCATAAATAGAAGGGATAAAGTTTAACTTCTCCCCAATAAAGAACGAAGTAGCAATTCATAAGTAACACTCATGAAAATCGATCGTGCCAATATAATGAAATAAAGCAAAAAAGAAAAGTTGTTCAAATGGATTAGTGTGAGAAATGAATGCGCCTAATTATGTAGAAGTGTGAAATTGCCTCTTGCCGTGCCTTGTTATAGTCCCCACAATAACAATAACAACTCATGAAGGCTTATAGATGAGACCCAATTTCAGTAAGATATAAGGAAGCATCATTTTCTTACAAATGTGTGGGAGCATATTATTATTATGTCACTCATCATCGTTTCAATGGCTGTTCGGTTCAGAATAGACAGTTTCCAGCGAAGTCCCAACCAGAACGGAGCTTTCAATTTTTGAAATCCAGCGTCGGGAAAGAACCAATATGAACACAATCCACCAGCATCTGGTCATGTTAGTTAGAAACCCTCTAGTCAAAATCCCGTGAGAAATACGAAAAAGAGTATATTTATACCACACAGTAATTGGCAATATACAAAATCTGTAACAAGAAAATCTTATTGAATCCTTAACGCTGACGAGCAAAATTTTAGCGTAAATAATATCTGGGCCCAATATATCCGCAACGTGATTTCCTTCTCTGTAAATAAAAATAATTACATTAAAAAATAGAATTTCATAATATTCATTTTAATATAGAATAAAGATTCTATAATAAAAACGGAAACACATGTGCACTCACCATGCTATCCCGATAGCTGCACTAGTCGCATATGAGTACTAACAAACTTGACACATCCCATATGTAAATATTGATTGTTGTTACGTAGCTTAATTTTTATAAGTAGGCATCGAATCGATAGTGACTTTATTTTATTGGGATCTACCTTAAGCCCTAGAAGATGAATATGGTGGATTCTGAGCCCGAAGTTTGTGTAAGACATCATATATATACACACATATATATAGCAGAATCTATGTACAGATCAAAGCATTACAGAAGAAACTACATTATGCCAATTATTTAATAAACTTTTATTATTTTATAGGGATGATTATCAATGATACATAAGCATTAGTGGGAACTCAGCAACAGAACCTTATATTGTAGTTCACCACTTAATTCTCGCTCATGCGAAAGCAGTAGACACATATAGAAAGGAATTCAAGGTGAGTTGTATGTGTTATGTATATATCTATATATATGTGTCATATAATTAAAACCAAATGTATTCGTTTCAAACAGATCAATATTGTTCAAAGAAAAGATTATCATATATATA
This sequence comes from Morus notabilis, assembly GCF_000414095.1. NCBI lineage: Eukaryota > Viridiplantae > Streptophyta > Magnoliopsida > Rosales > Moraceae > Morus > Morus notabilis. The sequence goes on along the minus strand of NW_010358420.1, from coordinate 54,588 downwards.
TAAGTAAATAATAACACGCGTATTTGTATATATAATTTTAGAAAATAACAATTTAATATTAATCTTGTATATCCCTTTCAGGAGAGACAAAAGGGAAGCATAGGAATAACAATACAATCTTTATGGGTCGTGCCAAAATTCCGTACTCCTGAATCTTCTTTGGCCGCCTATAGAGCCCTAGACTTCACGCTTGGATGGTGAGATTCATCTAACATATATATGTTACATATTATTGATCTTCCAAAAAATAATTTGTTCTAGCAATGATGTCTAAATAGTTCATTTTTCTAATGACTTCCTGAGCCTCAACATAAAATTAGTACAAAATTATAAAAGTGACATACTCAATTGATTATTGCTGATTGATTATTGTATGTCATTACAACAAATAGGGTTATAAACGATGATAAAAAACCGTCACAAAAAATATAAAGTCATTGTAAATATATTTTTTGTGACAATATGTGGTCGTAAACATGTAGCCGCAATTGATTGGTCGCAAAAATAATTTTTACGATGACATAGCGCCGTCGCAATTTCATTTGCGACCACAATGGTCACAAATGAGTCGCTGTAATTGTTTCGTCGGTTGCTTCGTTAAGATGACATGGTCGTCGCAAATAATATAGAATTTTATGGCATGCCATGAACTTTTTTGCAACGACAATATGTCGTCGCTAATAAATATAATTTCTGTTTTTTTTTTTTTGCTTCTCGCAAATAACGTTTTAATTTTTTATTTATTTTTTCTCATTTTAATAATTAATGTTGTTTATTACTATATATTTAAATCTAATATTAAATATAATTAATGAAATTATAATAATAATAAAGAATTAATTAAAAGAAATATAAATTAAATAAAATTGGGTTAGTATTAATAATATAAAAATATATAATAGAATGTAATTATAAAATGTCCAAAAGTATAAATTATTACAGTAATAAAAATCTACTCTCTTAAGTTAGTAGCGTCATTGTCATCATCGTCGTTATCATCGGAACGATTTAGAGGCAGAGGACCTGGAGGGACATACGGCTCGGGACGAGTAACTGATGGGAACTGAATGTTGGGGTACATTTGAGCCATCAAATCCTGTATTATTCTGAAGCTCTCATACATCAGAAGGTTTTGCTGGTAACTCCATTGCAAGTATTCTTCTACATGTGGGTCCATACGTGTCATAGAAGATGTTCCTGATCGTGAGCCAGATGATGAAGCATCCCCTCGATAAACTCTTTGTGGGAGTGTGCGACCCACTCCAGTCTTGTGTCCTCTGTGGATTCTGAGAACCCGCTCCATAACACCCTCCTCATTAACCACAGGTGATGCAGATGATCCAGAAGTACTAGACTGCATCTAGATCTGCGTTCTCCTTTCCCCCTCCATCTAATGCTACAAATATTATAAGAAAAAACATTTAAATGCATCATCTAATTTTAATAAGAAAATATAATTAAGCATTATGAGTTTACTTACAAAAGTCTGCTCAGCTTGGGGATTAACCCAAGTATCCCCATGACTATGCATGTGCCCCCAGTTATCTATGGTTGACATCGGCTGTTGGGTCCTTGTATTGGCATGTATAGTAATTTCAATGTATATGAATATAGTATAATCGATTATCAAACTAACATTTACATTGAATAAATTATTAGAAAATACTAACTTTCTTCTCGCAATGTTGGGAGTACGATAGCCGACCATCAAAGTTTGACCACTTTTGGTTGCTACGATTATGTTTATTTATTTCTGACTTTTTCTGTTTATGATTAAATTCAATGTTAGTTAAGTTAACAATTTTTATATATAATAAAACAACAATATATAAAAGATTTACATTTACCTAAAAATTATCGGACATGAATTTATCGCAGCAACGACCCCAGTAATCTCGATTCCTGAGATTTTTCATGGGGTTGGCCCTAACTACACTCTTTTTTCGGCCCACCAATATCTTTAAAATAGTCATGGAGGTCACTCTTCCAATCCTTATAGCATTTTGAAGCCTCCCTGTCGACCACAGACCTGATGATACCGTAATCGCGGTCATAATCAAGGTTTAACCAATCCTGAAATACAATATAATCATGTTAAATGATTTTATTATATTTAAATTTAGATTAAATCAATAAACAATGAAGTTGAATAATTTATACCAGTAGGTGCTGCTCAATCTCTCTCTTATGCTGGATATCCACATCCTTCCAGGCATCATGAAAAGGCTCACAGACATCCCTAACATGAATTCCTACAGCACTATCGACCAGGTGCCGTACTTTCCAATTGCCTTCCAAGTACCTCTACGTTCCTCAAATGTGGGGGTGATCTTTCCATCCTTCTCCACTTTAGATGCGATCTCATGACCCTTAGCCTTCCCTCGACCTCGACATCGTCGATGTACGACATCCTGTGCTATAAAATGAAATTTAATTAAATTACTATACTTATTTAGTGATCATATAATATTGATGTAATAAATTTAACAAATTTATAATTACGTTCGAACATACCAGACTCACAGTGTGATGGCAACCTATAAGAATTGGGTGGAGGCTAAACTGCCCCTAAAGAGCCATCATATGTAGCGACTGGGCGAGACATGAATGTCTGTTAACAAATTATCATAAACGTTAATATCTTATTTAAGTATATGAAGAATCAACTTAAATAATTCTTGTGTTATGAAAATAAAAATAATGAGGAAAACTATAATCGCAATACATAATTTATATTCATCATCACTGTTAATGTCTTGAACGTCGCCACCCTCATTTATGTCATTACATCGTCAGAATTGTACATGTCTTCTTCAACGTAGTCTCCTAAGATTACATCATCCTCTACCAGTGTATCGAGGTCATTATCCCCAATAGGAGAATTATCTTTTAAAATTGCATTCAGTATTGTAATTTACACGTTGTGTCACTCATCCCATGACGCCCCTTTTCTGTAGAAATTTTGGAAGCATCTCCCTCCAGTTCTCTTAAGCGTGCTATCAAATTCACACTTGGAGAACAAAGGATAATGTACCAAAACATCTACCAAAGATGTGAGTGAAATTGAACGATAAACAAGCAAATTACAGTACCAAACTGTCTAAACAGGACAATTCAAGCATCAGTTACTATGTACCGATCCTTGAACGGGACTAAGGTTAATTCCTGCATGCACGTGCCAAATGCAAATAAAAAAGCCGTACCTGCGTACGTCTTTTTTTTTTTTTGTGACAATCCAATCAAACATAACAATTTAGATATCAACGAATTATGATTTTATAAAACTTTATCAAATTTTATGAAAATTAACACAAATGATTTTGTAATATTTTTTATTATTATCATAATAATAATTAAAACTTTTTTTCATTTATTAAATTTGTTCATATATTTTTTTCTTTCATTTATAACATTTTTTTCAAATTGTTTATAAATTTTTAAACTGAATAAATCATTTTTACAATAATATAATAATTAATTACTTTATTTACATTTTTAACGTTTAATTTTCAAACTTATTAATTATTAATTATCATTTAATAATTAAACATTTCACTATTTTTTACTTTTTATTAATTCTTAACATTTTGATCTAAATTTTTTTATCAACAACATAATCATTATCACATCAACATTATCATACAAATTTCAATCTAATTACCACATATTTCAATTTCAATTTCAATTTCAATTCTCATTCTAAAGTGTACAAAATTCTAACTTACAATTGATGATGTAGATTAATGGAACGTGGATGTTCGTTTATCCGCAAGGAATTGAGGAATCGGTGTTGTACATTAAAGAAAATTACAACAATCCTCCTATTTAAATTACCGAGAATGGTAAATTTAATTAATTCTTCAAATTTTTTTGTTCTTTTCTTAAAATCGTAAAATGATAAAATAGAAGGACTAATTTATGTGTGTTTATTTAAAATAATTGATATACTGTTCTTTAACAAAATTGATTATAAATATGGTTTTATTGTTATTTCAGGAATTCCTGAACTCATTGACAGTATTACTCTCAACGACGCTGGAAGAATAGATTACTGTCTTCGTCATCTACAACATCTCTTAGAGTCTACTAAGTAAGCGCAATATTTGCACTTTTATTTTGTTACAGAAAAATTTAAATAGATAGTTCTACTTTATCAAAACAGAATATATATATATATATATATATATTATAAGGAATTTAGCTCACTTTTAGTTATAGAAAATTTTAAATACACAGTATTACTTTATCAAAACAGAATATATATATATATATATATGTATTTATGTATATATTAGAAGGAAGCTCACTTTTAGCTATACCTTAGAGAAACAACCTCAAAGAGTATGTCCATCAAGAATAAATTTTAGAACAATTCACAATTGATTATTTTTTCTTTTCATTTCTACATTTTTTTAATTGCCATTATTTTATTGCAAAATTTACATGGTATAATTCTGAGATCAAATCATTGTAATTGTAGTCTCGAAATTGTTATCATGTTTTAGTACTTTAATTTATGTCGATCTTATAATAAAATATCCAAGTATTACCTGCCAATTAATTATTTTATAAAATTATAGTATATAACAAAATTCTGAAGATAGAAGTGAAGTTTTGTAAAACTTTCAGAATTTTTTAAAAATAGCAAAAATGAAATATTAGTAATTATCACACTGATATCACATGGTATGGTATAACTACAGAGTAACTATATGTAATTACATAATTACAAAAAAATGTTTGTAATTATATAATTACAAAAAAATGTAAAAACATTATTAGCTCATCTCCTAAACGTTAATTAAACATTTGGAAGAAGTACTACTAAACTAATTTATGAGACTACGCATGCTAATAATGCCCTTTGGGTAAGCAAACATATTTGGACATTAATTTATTTTTTATTATCATTAAATATCTTAATTTAATTACTTCTAGGACTATATTGGCTAAACAATCATTGCTTTATGTAACAAGTATTAAGAAGTACTAACACCCAAGTTTTTGGCAGGGCTGGAGCCAACGTGAAGGGATTCTATATTTGAACACTTCTTGATGACTTTGAATGGAATTCCGGTTACACTAATAAATTTGGCATCTACCAAATTGATCGTGAAAATCACTTAGCATGAATCCCCAAAGAATATGTTCGTTGGTTTCGTCAAAACCTCAAACCCATTCCCAGACTCGAGAATCGTAAAGTGCCAACCTCTTCATTGCTCTCTACAGCCTAATTAAATCAAGAAATATATATCATCTTTGAAAGGTCTGTTTTTTATGCAAGTGTTATACAGAGTCTTATAACACTATTTTTAACACTGATATTTTGTTGAATGTTTCGGATTTAGGAACTAGTAAATAATTGTGCAGAAAAAGTAATGCAGAGAATAATAGTGCAGAAACATAAATAACACCAGGAATCGGATCACAGTTCAATACGCACACATACATCTGCGGGACAATGCTTAAATAATGAACAATCCACTAAATTTCAAATAATTGCAGACACTAATCAGACTTGTATACCCAAAAACTCACTCATTAACGTTTTTGCTGCATGTCAAATCTTCTTAATAGCCTCCACTTTATTTGCTTTTTAGGTGGTATATATAAAAAAGTCTATATTGGACTCCTTTATCAAATCAGCTCCATAATTTGCTCAATATAAATCCCACTGAGATAGCTCTTCCCGCAAAAACTAATTATTCACGTAGCACCACAATTTTCGTTCACGCACACACCTCACTTCACGTACACATACATTCACATATATACCGGATGAATATATATATATATCTCCACGTGACAAGCTCATCACATACTTTTGTTTCCATTTCTACCACCTCATCAAATATATTACTATATCCTTGATGCATAAAATCTCCTAAATCTTCTTCGAAATTTCCTTCTAAAAACTGATTTTCATCAACAAAAACATTCCAAATTCGGAGAAATCAAGCAACCAAAATAATCTCTGCTCTTCTCTATAAACGCCAGTTACCAAAAGTACATGTTTTTAAATTTTTACAACCAATACTAACAAATTGCCAACTAAAATCCTAACAATCTTATTATAAGAATAATGCTAGAATACAAACTCTAATCTCAATTTTTTTTGTACCAACTTATAAGACCTGTTATTCTTATATTGATAATTATTTAAAAGATTATCACGTCAATTAATAATAAGTAACTACATCTACCCAAAGTGAATAGTTATGGTCACATCGGTATTGAAAACACAATTCCTAAATGACCCCTTATAATAGAGAAAATTGTCGAACTTATCCTTAGAGTGAATGAGTTTAATTTTTACACTCACTTTTAATAAATATCCTTTTAATTAATACAGTTATTTGACTCAAAAAAAATATTGATAAGGAAATAAAGTTTTAACTCTATCAGGATGAATTTTTGTGTCCTTTCTCCTTTATCATATGCAGACTAATCTAATTCTGTCGTACCATTATCCTGATCTCAACTCATTATTTCTTTACCTTAATTGGAGGTAATTCTAAAAACTATGAATACTACAGAAAAGTCTTATAGGTTTGTATACCAAAAAAACAAAACAAAACAAAAAAAATAGTGAAGAAGACAGAAAACGAAATTACTTTTTGTTAAGTTGTATGCGCCTAATTATATAGTCGACACTGAATTTGCCTCGTCATTTTGTCTACCCACCCACAGAAACAATTATTATACACAACCAAGAAAAAAAAAAAAAAAAACAATCTTTCACACTTAACTGAAAAAGTGTGGTAGTGCATGTAAATTCATACTTTAATTTATTTTTATTTTTTAATCAACATACTACTCATATCGTGACGCATGTGCATGTAAATTCATACTTTAATTTATTTTTATTTTTTAATCAACATACCACTCATATCGTAACGCATAGAATCTTTTAAACCTTTTAGAGTAATTCCAAACTAGCCTTAAAATACACGTACCTTATCTAAATATCGCGTAATATTAATTATTCTGCGTGTAAGGATTGTTATGATCATGCCCAAAAACACAATAATTGCCTCTTCCCTAATGAGACGTTTTGAAAACTACAAACACGATATATAGAAGGGATAAAGTTTAACTTCTCCCCAGTGAAGAAAGAAAAAAAAATAGAAAGAACGAAGTAACAATTCATGAGTAACACTCATGAAAATCGATCGTGTAAATAAATGGAAATAAATAAATAAATAAAAAAGTTGTTCGAATGGATTAGTGTGAGAAATGAATGCACCTAATTATGTAGAAGTGTGAAATTGCCTCTTGCCGTGCCTCATTATCGTCCCCACAGCACAGAGACAAGCATGCAAAAACACAATTAACAACTCATAAAAGCTTCTACATGAGACCCAATTTCAGTAAGATATAAGGAAACATGATTTTCTTACAAATGTGTTGGAGCACATTATTATGTCACTCATCATCGTTTCAATGGCCTCGTTCGTTTCAGAATGGACAGTTTCCAGAGAAGTCCCAACCAGAACCGAGATTGTCGGTTTTCAATTTTTCGAAACCGCAACCAAAGCGTGGGGAATGAAGAACCAATATGAACACATTCCACCAGCATCTGATCATGTTAGTTAGAAACCCTCTAGTCAAATGTGTTGGAGCACATTATTATGTCAAAATCCCGTGAGAAATACGAAAGAGTATTTGCTATGTACAAAATTTGTAACAAGAAAATCCTATTGAGTCCTTAACAATTGGGCTGAGGAACAAAAATTTAGCGCATTGAACCACCATTCTTCATCGTCCAAATGAACATGTGAGGCCAGTATATCCGCAACATGATTTCCTTCTCTGTAAATAAAAATAAATTAATTAAAAAATAGAATTACATCATATTCATATAATAAATACGGAAACACATGTGCGGGCACCATGCTATCCCAATAGGTACTGCACTAGGGGCCTATGGATTTCTAACAAATATTGATTGCTGTTACGTAGCTTAATGTGCAATCACTCTTCTACCATCACTCTTAAATTTACATTTAAAAAAAATATATATTTGTATTTAATATGATAATAAATAAAATAAGTTTTTTAATCTTACTCTTCGTACTATTTAATAAATTTATTGGAACTCTTGTAGCAAAAAAATAATACTTAATTTTTTAAAATCACGGTATATTTTCTAACATAAGTCATAGTATATTTTAATTTTTTTTTTAAAACATCACATTTCAACAATTTTTTTTTTGAGACCATAGATATTTTATATATTACATTACTTAATTGGAATTCATAAATTTATTAAGATTTAATCCTTTTAAGAATATGCATATTATCAAAATACCCCTAGAATATGTATTAAGAGTCAGTAATTTCTTCCGTTAGAAACCTTAACAAAAGGAAGTTTTTGTTAACAATTCATACTTCAAAACAAACGGATACTATGTTTTGAATATAGAAAAAAAAGTGTTATTAGAGTCAAAGTTTAGGGAAATTTTTATAACTAATCCTCATATATCACATCATGTTATTTTATGAAAGTTCACATTAAATATTTTAAATCTGAATCAACATCATTTTTAAAAGATTTATTAATCTTACCCGATAAAAAGAAAGCTTCATAGCTGTATGTACTCTATGTCACTCTTACAATCTATGTGGTTACAATTTGAAGAACTAAGAAACAGATCTATGGTAGCTTTAGAGATGGGAGGTGAAGCATGATGAATTAGAAGAAGGGAAGCTCGATTTTGAACAACATAAGTGAGAGTAAAAAAGATAGGGGCGATAGTTAAAGCTGATGATGAAAAAGAGAAGACGAGACTTAATATATTACCAATCATTTGGTAGTGGAATTCTTTTTTTTTTTTTCTTTCCTTTTCTAGTTCATATGGTGCCTTCAAGGTTAATATAGCTTACCAAAATAGGTTTGTTTTACTTAGAAATCCATTTTTTCAAATAAGGAAATAGGACAGGTCAACTAGGTTATAATTGATGGAGTATTTTCACTGGTTTCTTATGAATTTTAGGGTCATATTCAGTTTAACTTTCAAATTTTAAAAATTCTCACTTTCAGTACTGAATTATATATTAGTCACCTTAACCCAATCTATTAGAATTTATGTTAAAAACATATTAAAAAAAGAAGGCAATGCGATCATAACTTCTAATAAAAAAAAAACACATAATCACACTTAATTGCATATCTTTCTTAGTTTGGTTTTAACATATTTTCACCAAAACGGTACTAATTCAAAAATTCAAATAGTAAAATGAGAGTTTTAAAGTATGAAGAAAAACTGAAAATAATCCTAAAATTGAGAGAACAATTGTGAGATTAACCCATAATTGAATCTCAAGCCTCTAAAGAACAATTTATCACCAATTTTGCTAGTAAGGATCGTCAACATGTTGCACCCATATGACAAGTTTGGTTCGACAATTTTTGAAACGTTATATTTGAGTTATATTCTTCGAACAAGCTTAGTGATAAAACATTGTTGGGTCCACCCGTCTCTCATCTTGTTTCTGACATAGGATTCTCAATATTGTCTACGTAGTGTTGCCATAAGAAATACGTAGAAAAGGCAGAAAAAAAATGACATCTCACATTGTTAAGGCTTTATGGCATTATTCTCAATTATATGTACATGTTTCTGTTAATAGTTCTACTACACGAGAGTAATGGATACGTATATATCGACCTGAACATCAACATTCACTTTTTTAATTTTATAAAAACTTTTTATTTATTTCTGGTCGTGCCTATATAAAGACCACTTGAGAGAATGCAAGGCAACGAAGAATTAAGAATGGAAACTCATCAAAGTCTTTCTCTCTTATTACTCTTTCTGTCCTATTTGTTGGCATGCAATGTTGCTCAACATCATGACATAAGTCGGAAGGATTTTCCACCTGACTTCATATTCGGAGCAGCATCAGCTGCTTATCAGGTATATATATTGCATCCAATTGTAGTTGTTTTTTTTTTTACTACTTTTATGATATGTGGAATTCCTATGTTTAATATACATATTTGTTGGCACCGAATTGTTGTTGTTGATATTATTTTTTACTACGTTTATGATATGTGGAATTGCTATGTTTAATATATATATATATATATATATATGTATATATGTGTGTGCGCGTGACAAAAGTATGAAGGAGTTTTTTATATATATGTACATATATGTGTGCGCGTGACAAAAGTATGAAGGAGCGACAGATGTGGATGGAAGAAAACCCAGTATATGGGATACCTTCACTAAGGATCATCCAGGTTTAATACAAATACTTTTTTTTTTTTTTACCTTACCATAACGTATTTGCGATTTTATCTAACATTTCTGTACCTTCTCTTGAATTTAACAGAGAAAATAGCAGATCACAGCTCTGGAAAAATCGCAGATGAATTCTATTATAGATACAAGGTTTAAAATGCTTGACTTGCTATAACTACACAGTACATTTTTAGTACTATATGTCTATATTTCCTATATTCTTTCACAATTTCTTTGGGATACATGAACTTACGCATGAGAAAAACAATAGTGAAATATACTTTCTGTCTATGTGGGATTTGCAAATATTATTTTTTGTTAGCCTAAAAATGCTTAAATTTGTCACAGAGTGACATCAAGCGACTGAAAGAAACGGGTTTCGACTCCTTCAGATTCTCTATCTCTTGGTCTAGAGTACTACCAAGTACGTTTTACTTAGCATTGTATTAAAGTATTAAACTAATATATATATATATATATATATACACGTATATATGCATATTTATGCTTTCTTGATAAAATTTATCAAATTTTTCTCTCAAAATATAATGAAGCTTATTTTTTTATTTTAGATGGACGTAAAGGAGACGTAAATCACAAGGGAGTCCAATTTTACACAAGTCTCATAGAAACGCTTATACACGAGGGTTAATTTCATAACTTTTAAGCATTCAGCGTATTTTACTCATAACATGGTTTTGGGAATTCTTGTTCTGACTAGTTTGGTTTCCTTTGATAATTTGTTTTTATTTGAATTTTGTTTATTGATAAGTAGGCATCGAACCAATAGTGACTATATTCCACTGGGATTTGCCTCAAGCCCTAGAAGATGAATATGGTGGATTCTTGAGCCCGAAGTTTGTGTAAGCCACCATTTATGCATCTTTGGATCGATATTTATATTTTATGTATGGATCAAGACAGTGCCAAGGAAATTATCATTATGCTAATTGTTTTATCTTATTTTTTATTAATTTGTAGGGATGATTATCTCGATTATGCGGATTTTTGCTTCAAAACATTCGGCCATAAAGTGAAAAAGTGGATTACCTTTAATGAGCCAATTATTTTTACTACCAATGGGTATGAATTTGGTACTTTCGCACCTGGTCGATGTTCTCGTTATTATGGAAATTGCACTAGTGGGAACTCCGGAACAGAACCTTACATTGTGATTCACCACTTAATTCTTGCTCATGCGAAAGCTGTAGACTCGTATAGGAAGAACTACCTGGTCAGTAATTATCTTTATGTATTGATATAAGTTATGTATATATGTATATATATGTGCGTGTCATATAATTGAAACCGAACGTATTTGTTTCAAACAAATAAATATTGTTTAAAGAAGAGATTATAATATATACGGAAATAATAACGAGCGTGTGTATATATAATATTAGAAAATGACAATTTAATGTAAGCTTCTTGTGTATCCCTTTCAGGAGAGTCAAAAGGGAATCATAGGGATAACAATACAATCTTTGTGGGCCGTACCAAAGTTTCATACACCTGAATGTTGCCTGGCTGCCTATAGAGCCATAGACTTTGGTTTTGGATGGTGAGATGTCTAACACGTAAATAGTTAAGATTTCTAATGACTTCTTGAAGTTTAAAATGTATACAAGTAGCACAATCAAGTTTTGTGTCCCTTCATTTTTGTCACCTTTCATATCTTTTTAATAATATCATGACAGGTTACTTAAAATGCCATGTTGATAAAATATCATATCACATCAATGAAGAAATCATATTCTCAATTAAAATAATATTTTAATTGATGTGTCATGTTATTAAGAAATTCAAAAATATACTACACCACTGATCAAGTTGTTGTTGTTAACGACTATATATATATACCATGACTTATACAGGGTTTTTCACCCAGTCACATTTGGAGACTATCCAGAAACCATGAAATCTTTGGTGGGAGGCGGCCGGTTGCCTAAATTTACTAAAGAAGAATCCAAATTAATAAAAGGGTCATACGATTTCTTGGGTCTAAATTATTATTCTGCAAGGAATACAGAGGATTCAAATGTTTCATGCCCCCTTACACATCAAGGTCCCTTATGTGATAGTCATGTTAATTTCACAAGTAAGTCTAATACTATCATACAGTTTACTGTCTCTACACCTATTAAATTTGGAGTTCGTTAATATTAATCAATTAATCTTTAATCTTCACTTAATGTAATGATACAGCTTCGAAAAATGGTGTACCTATTGGGAAGCAGGTACTTTCTTTGTTTCCATTTATCCTCTTTTTTTTTTTTTGGGTGCCATGACTGAGTTTTTAGCTTAAATTCCAAGGCAACAGCAAGAAAATTATTTAAATTCATAGTTCTCATTCTATGTGTGTTAATTTTAACTGTTTTACGATTGATGATGTAGGTTAATGGAACGTGGATGTTCATATATCCAAAGGGGATTGAAGAACTGTTGTTCTACGTAAAAGAAAATTACAACAATCCCATAATTTACATCACAGAGAATGGTAAGTTGTACTTAATATTTTTCGATGGTTATGGGTTTTTCTTTTTATTCCTGTTAATTTTTAATTGAAATTACAAAATAGAAGTAATAATTTATCTAGTACTAACGTATCTGAATTTAATTGAAATAATCGTACTTGATACATAGTTCTTGACCAAACAATTGATTGTAGATATGGTTTAATTGTTATTACAACAATCCCATGGTTATGGATTTTTCTTTTAATTCCTTTTAACTGTTGGTTTAATTGTCATATGGTTTAATTGTTATTACAGGGCTTCCTGATCCCCTCAATAGTACTTCTCTCAACGATACTGGAAGAATAGATTTCTATCGCCGTCATCTACGACGTCTCTCATTGGCTATTAAGTAAGCGCCAATATTTGCACTCTTCATTTTCTCTACTAATTGTTTAGACAAACTAATAATGGCCTTTGGATAAACAAGCATATTTCGACCAGCTTAGTTAATTTTTGTCATCACTGGACATCCTAAATATTTAGTATTAGAACTACATTCGCTACATAAGGAGAAAGGACGTAAATACCGGTTAAAGTGCACGGTTTAGATTGTTACTCTTTATTCTTAAATAAAATCCGAACTATATTAGTCAAATGGTATTAATTAAGAGTAACGGGTAAGAATTCAGAACCATGCACTTTAAGTAACAAGTTTTGAAAGGTACTAACGCCCAAGGTTTTTGCAGGGCTGGAGTCAACGTGAAGGGATTCTATATTTGGACACTTCTTGATGACTTTGAATGGAATTCCGGTTATACTTATAAATTTGGCATCTACCAAATTGAACGTGAAAATCACTTAGCAAGAATCCCCAAAGAATCTGAACGTTGGTTTAGACAATTCCTCAAACCCACTCCCAGAGTCTTGAATGATGGCGAGCCAACTTCGTCAATGCTCTCTACAGCCTAATTAAAGCAAGAAATACGTATAATCTGAACAATATATATATATATATATATATATATGTATTTTAAATAAGGGCTGAGTGTGGAGAAGAAACGGTATTTGTATGTTTAAAAAGCTACTTTGAGTTTCAGTGTGTGAGAATAATATTATCTATTATGTTGTGTTGATCATTTGTGGGTTTATGTATTTTAATAAGTTCTTTTTCCCTATTCTACTAAGTTTTATTTCAAGACTTTGAAAATGCAATCCATAAGTGGCCCTTATCTTTTCAGCATATATATAATGGATTAGGTCATGTCCAAACATACTAATTACCTCTCTACTCATTCCCTTCTTTTTTTCCCATATTTTTAACTTAATAAGAGGAGCTTCTGAAAACTATATATATGAAGGCCATACATTTGGACATTTAGTAATCATTATAATCACCCCGAGAAAAAGCTAATAATGGCCTTTGGATAAACAAGCATATTTCGACCAGCTTAGTTAATTTTTGTCATCATTGCACATCCTAAATATTTAGTATTAGAACTATTAATTTTTGTCATCATTGGCTACATAAGGAGAAAGGAGATAAATATCGGTTAATGTGCACGGTTTACATTGTTACTCTTTATTCTTAACTAAAATCTGAACTATATTAGTTAAATGGTATTAATCAAGAGTAACGTGTAAGAATTTAGAACCATGTGTTTTAAGTTAGAAGTTTTGCAAGGTACTAACGCCCAAGGTTTTTGCAGGGCTGGAGTCAACGTGAAGGGATTCTATATTTGGACACTTCTCGATGACTTTGAGTGGAATTCCGGTTACACTTATAAATTTGGCATCTACCAAATTGAACGTGAAAATAACTTGACAAGAATCCCCAAAGAATCTGTTCGTTGGTTTAGTCAATTCCTCAAACCCATTCCCAGACTCGAGAATCATAAAGTGCAAAATTCTTCAATGCTCTCTACAGCCTAATTAAATCAAGAAATACGAATAATCTGAACAATATATGTATGTATTTTAAATAAAGGCTGAGTGTGGAGAAAAAAAAGTATTTGTATGTTTAAAAATCTACTTTGAGTTTCAGAGAATAATATTATCTATTATGTTGTGTTGATCATTTGTGGGTTTATGTATTTTAAATAAGTTCTTTTTCTTTTTTTAGTTCTTAGACCTTAAAATGGTGCCTTCTAGATTAATATAACTTACCATAATAGTTTTGTTTTACTTGGAAATCCAATTTTTCAAATAAGGAAATAGGACAGTTCAACTATGTTATAATTGAAAGAGTATTTTCATTGGTGTCTTGTGAATTTTAGGGTCATATTTAGTTTGACATTCGGATTTTAAAAACTCTCACTTTAATTCCTAAATTATATATCAGTCACTTTAACCCAATCTATTAAAATTTATGTTAAAAACATATTAAAAAAAGAAGGCAATGCGATCACAATTTAACTGCATATCTTTCTTGGTTTGGCTTTAATATTACAACAAAATGGTACTAATTCAAAAATCCAAGTGGTAAAATGAAAGTTTTAAAGTATGAGAGAAAACTGAAAATGATCGAGAGAGCAATTGTGAGATTAACTCGTAATTGAATTTCAAGCCTCTAAAGAACAACTTATTACCAATTTTACCAGTAAGTATCGTCAACGTGTTCCACCATATGACAAGTTTGGTTCGACAATTTTCGAAGCGTTATATATGCGGTTTGAGTCTTTGAACAAGCTTAGTGATAAAACATTGTTGGGTCCACCCGTCTCTCCTCTTGTTTCTGACATAGGATTCTCAGTATTGCCTACGTTCCTGTGTTGGCATAAGAATTGCGTAGAAAAAAAAAAAGACATCTCACATTGTTAACGCTTTATGGCATTATTCTTAATTATATGTATATGTTCTACTATATGTGAGTAATGAATAAGTATAGTATCGATCTTAACGTAACCATTCACTTTTTAATTTTATTAAAACGTTTTCTCTTTGATGACAAAATGTCAGAAAAGAACAAAATGTCATGTGCGGTTTGTCTTTCAGATCTTAACATAATTATTTACGTTTTGTCGTGAGGTTTGTCTTCCAGATCAACATGTTTTCTTAGAGAATTCTTTAACTTTTTCTTTACTCTCTCTCTGATGATGGGATGTTAGAAAAGAATAGAATGTCATGTGTTATCCGGGGACCATCACCTTTATATATAGATAACTATCTTGTTATCTTTTGGTATTTCTATTGTAGCTTATCATAAAAATAGAACTTACCCTTAAGTCTTTACAAATTAAAGGCCCACTTCCTATTAGATACATTAAAACCCTATTATACAAACCTTAGTAAATCACTTTTAAACATGCTTAACATTATATGACAGTCCGCTACACATAATTATTCACATATAAGCCCAATGTTGGATTAAGGATCCAACAATCTCCCACTTAGGTAACATCTGTAACCTTTTAATTATGCATTGTAAAAATAACTATATGAGGTCAACTTTCCTATCATTACTGAAATGTATCTGTAACCAATCCGGTCCATCAATCATACCAACATAGGATCAAAGCAGCCTTCGTTACATCTATCGTAACTGGACCCACCAATGGTCACATGTGCCGAAACAACAGAATGACATGGATCATGATGTGGATGTGTAGCATGTAAATTTCATGCAATGTGATCTTTGTTGGTCTCCGAATCGAATTCGGATGCGGAAGCGTAGGGGGAGGGAAGAGGCGGATCGTGTATAACAAAAATTTTCATAAAACTTTTGAGATATTCTATAGATTATATTAATTTATGCACGAATAAATTAATCTTATTAATTTATATATATCAAGAACTCAATCAGAAAAAATACCTGGAAGCCGACTCGGATGATAACTTGAGATCTTTGACCATGAACAGTCCTTGCTCCAAAGCGTTGTGTTTAGAAAACCAATGTCTTCCACGTCAATTCCTAAAATCCATGAAGACGTGTGTGTGAGCACACATGAGATAAAATGGGTTACAATAAACATCGAATTTTCACAAACACCAACGCATGCACGATGTGAAATTTTTAGAGAAAAAACTTTTCCTTCCTCATGTGTTGAGAATTTCAGCCAGCCTTAACAATTAGGGCTGAAATTGTTTTCTAAAATTGTGTCCACAATTTTCTACTATTCTCATATTTAAAGAGTAGAAGTCAAATTTCTAGAATGAATCCAATCTCTATCTCTAAGATAAAGCTTGTCAATTATCTCCTATTTAAATTTTGAAACCAAAATATCCTCTTTACCTATATCCTATATGGCCGGCCATTCTAAGGGGATTCTCATCCCTGTGTGGCGCCAATATCAGATAGGGAAGGAAGAGAAAATTATCATTTATCCTGTAGTCCAATTTTAACTCAAATTCAAATTCCAATTTAAGTCAAACTTAAATTAATTTGAATTCTAAATTGAACAACTTATCAAATAAGTTTAAATGGATAAATCTAGATGTGTTCAAATTCAAATTTAAAAAATCACATTATTTAAATAATAATTAATTCTCAATTAATTATTTTCAAGTGTTTAATTTTAGAATTCC